>NC_060950.1:3391708-3426755 GCF_022045245.1 Lucilia cuprina | reverse complement strand
AGTTCTAGTTCAGTTCTAGTTCAGTTCTAGTTCAGTTCTAGTTCAGTTCTAGTTCAGTTCTAGTTCAGTTCTAGTTCAGTTCTAGTTCAGTTCTAGTTAATTTTTTTTCAATTCTTAATTGATTTGGGAAGTAACGCCGAACTGCAGGGTATTTAGCTAAGTTTCTTAGTATGTGTCAGGTGTTAGTGATAGATTTGTCAATGTTTGGGTAATAAAAACATGTTCAAATGATTGTTTTATTTAACATTTAATACTCGTACAACAACAAAAAAATAAAAAGCACTAAAACAAAAGTAGCTGGTGTCTTTAATAGCGATTATATACATATAAGTATTTAGTATTAAAGCTATCTGTTATATGTTTTAGCTCATTGTGAGGTTTTGGAGACTTTAACTAAATATTGTCGAAGAAAAAGTGTAATTTCCTAAAACTACTTAAATATATAACAATTTAAGATTTCTAAAATGAGCGTTTCAACGTTATACTTGGCAAATCAACTTATTTTTTTTATGGTGAAGAAATAAAACTCTATCGACCTTATGAACATATTAATTCTTGACTAAAAAGATATAAAATTTGCTTTCTAATGTAAATTCGATTTCTATCCTAATATTTTAATATAAAAATCCAAATTCTTTAGCTTGTTAATAGATCCTGGTTTTGCTACTTGTCTCCTTATTGTTTGAAATAACATTTTCTCCTTAATCCTGATATTTAGACAAACAGGAAAACTGTCTTAATAAAACACGTATTCTTGTCCACAATTCCAAGAAAACAAAACTTATATATTTTCTAACATAATATACATATATGTATGTATTTACGATTTCTATATATGTATTTCATTTATTACAAGTATTTCACCTGAAAAAATATAATCTAAACGTTCACGTGTATGTGTTTATTGTTGTTGTTTTTGTATGGTTACAAAGGATATTGACATAGAGCGTTAAGGAACTAGAAAAAATACCTTAGTATTTTCTTAAACAGAATATAGTTAAAGTTTTAGTTTAATGATTGTAATATACGGGATATAAATTGAAGAAATATGCATGAAGGAAACACTTATATAAAATTTAATAAGATTAATATTAAGAAAATATTTTAAAAATATAATTTCCGGCGAAATACTTAACATGAAGGTAAAAAATATTCATATAAAAAAATAAAGTGTATTATCTTAATTTTTTTACAGTGTACTTTGACGTATGAGTATGAAATATTTTCAGTACATGCGTAAGCTAAAACGTGACTAGAAAGAATGTTCAATATTGGGAAATATTGAAGAATTAAGTAGAAATGTTTAAAAACAAATAAAAGAAAATTTCAAAAAAGAAAAAAATATACTTATAAAGGAATTTTATTTTAATGTGGTAATACACTCGTGTCGTATTCAACTTAAAGTTTTCATTTATTTTTTTAAAAAATGATAAAAGTAATAACGATAATAAGTGCCACAACAAGATGAAGTGAACGAAAGAAAACTAAAGGTATAACGTTAATACAAATGTAAAGAAAAATAGAAAATACTACTGACATTACTCGTACATTTCTAAGATTATGTCAATGTGATAAGTTAAGTAAATACCAGCACATACTTGTTTTCAAACTCCTCATTTTAAAAGCAACATTTGCTCTTAATATTTTTACTTATATCAGTTCGTTTTATGTTCTAGAATCGTGCAGGCGAAAATATGCTGAAAAAACACATATTTAAACCCTTAAAATGTTTGTTGTTGTAGCTGTTACACAATGACACACTTGTCACCCTCTCAACAATATTATGGAGTAGTTAGTAAAAATGTCATAGTACGAGTTTTGAGTACAAATCGTTGAAGTTTACATTGCAACACATACAAATGTGTTGCATGCATGTGGCAAGAGTAGGTAATAAACTTAACCATCACTCACACATTACCCTCTCTACTCATTTCATTCATTCATTATTTACGTGCATTACATTTCTGTGTATTTTATACTACATAGAGGTATAAGTATGTGTTTGTGTCAACATTTTCATATTGTCCTGTTGTTTTATGTATTGATAATGTATCCGTTTTTTTAATGTATAAGTGCTAAGTCTTGAAATCCTTACATTAGTGTCCACAAGTAATGAAAAGTGTCTGTTAGTAATCCAGTAATTTCAGTGCTGTAACTTTAAAAGTCTCCCCGAACTGTGGGGATTTTCTAAAATATGTTTGTATGTATTTGTTGTATAATGAAATCTAGTTTTGATGTATGCACCCTTCATGTTTATTTTGTATATTTTTCTTTACATTTGTTTGTGTACTCATTCTCTCACTGCCGACTTTCTGCTGTTGTTTATGAAAAGTGCGTCAGTTATCATCAATATATACATGTATGTTTGTACATTCACAGAACTAAATGTCATTCATCATTGGAAACGAATCCATCTATTACCATGTCCTTTTTCTATGTTTGTTTATTTGTATTTGAAATGTGTTAAAAAAGGGGGTCACTTACAGACACATTTCCAAACCATTAATTTACAAATAAACTTTGTCAGTTTATTTCGTTTTGTATGACAGACCGTATAGATTTGCAATAGCAACAAACATGAAGCGACAAAATAAATTTAACCAAAAAAAGTGTAAACATTTTTAAAGTGTGCTATAGTACTAGGTGAGTGGAGTGTGAGTGATAACAAATTGATAGTGATAAAGTTGTGTAAAATATTAAACCGATATGTGAAAAATCGCATCTATGTTGACAGAGAATGTATTTAGCTATTTAAAAGGAGAATATTTCCTTTTTCTAAAACGAATTGTATTATTTGCAATTATAGATTTTCGTTTTTATCAAAGACATGATTTCTCTTTCATTCATCTTCAGAGTAAAAATTTCAATGCAGCTTCCTAATTAAAATACAAATTTTCATCAAATAAAATTATCGTAGGGAGCAAATGCTGTTTAATTGTTGATCATCTTTCTATTTTTTTAGTCGATGAAATCTATCGAATGGATTTTAAACCTTTTTTGGTGTGACGAAAGGAATTTCAATCCATAAAAAGTGAACACTTTAAGACATCGCAGTTGAAGAGAGAAAAATGCCAAAATCTGCGCTATTATAGATTTCCATTCCAACTGGAACCCATATGTTTTTAGGCTTAATATTGCAGAAAATTCTAAAACTACCCAGTAAAATATTTTCAAATTTTGGTAATGAGTATTATAGGTAATGTACTTATTTCATATATTACTTGGTAATGAGTTGTCGTAATCAATAACAAAAATTATTTTTTTAATAGAATTTGTAGTCAATTGTCTTTAGCGTATGTCTAACAAGGAATTAGTTAGTGTTTCTAACCGTAGTCGATTTTGGAAGTTCTTGCTAGAAATCTTGATATTTACATATGTATGGTTTAATATTCTATGAAACTCGAAAAGTATTAGTTGAAGAATGAAAAAATAACAAAAATAAATAGTCCTTGGTAACGGAATTTTTTCATTTTTAAACCCCTTTCGGTGTAAAAATGAACATATCGTGAAATTGATATCCGTTTATTAACATGATCAGTGGTTTGATCATTTTATCATTTTGACAATCACCGTTGAAATTTCGACAACCCATCGTTGTCATTGCAACAACGCATTGTTGTCATTTTGATAACGCTTTGGCCTTAACAGAAATAAGCGAAATCCATTTCCATTGGAATTTGTTGAGAAAACATTACAGCCAACAAAGGTCTATAAATACATTTTATACAAATGTTAACAAATTTATAATTATGGGTTTCAATTCGTTCCTTTGAATGTTTAAAATTTTGTAACACACTTATTTAAAATAATAATAAAATTTATTCTACATACAAAAATTATGTTATTTGCAATTTATAAAAATTTCCTTTGCTCTTATTTAAAACTTTATTAAAACTATTTCCTGACCTGTCAACATGCAAAATTAATATTTCTTTTATTGAAAAACATTTTAATCCGACAACACTACACATTGGTATCTGCAAATCCCTACGAAAAAAGGTCATGAAAATGAGCAAACAAAAATAGAATATTTATCTTACATGTTTTCCATCTGTCAATTATAATAACGGAAATTGTTTTTAAATTGAGATGAGATGTGCTATTTTTTTCTTGCATTTTCTATAACTGTGTGGGAGGGCCAGTTTTCCATTTTTACGATAAATGTTCATTTGTCACGTAATGTTCGGAAGGACCATATACTCATTTATTTTCAATATTACAAATTAGAGCAGTAATTCAGAGGAGATACATATGTATATATAAGTTAAAGACATTTTAGTATTTAATTGGAATGTAATTTTATTAAAACATGAGTACATACTTACATACTTTAAAATGTAACACATACATTTGTTTAAAATTTACATACACATTAAAAAAATATATATTTTCAATTTAAGTAGTATTGTTATCATATGAATTTTCAACAAAGTTACAAAAAATCTAGGGATCAGAATATGGCTTCTTAAGGAATACTATTTGGAAGACCCTAAGGAATAATATAGTTTTTATCAAATGTTAATGACAAATATGTTATCCCGATTCACAAAATAAGTTTTGAATTCCCTTTAATCCTCACATTTGCTTAATAAATATGCATTAAATATTTTTGTTTTCGTATTTTTAGCAAACAAACTAAACAGATATCTCTACACTTTGCATAATTTTTGTAATATTTAATTCCCTGACGAATGAGTTTCCTAAAGAAAATTTCATCGTCTTTATTACATTAATATTCTTCTTATACGTATGTATTCATAACCATTTGTAACTTTGGTAGCAGTTTGTCATTGTAGTACATACTAGTTCCCCTTTTTTAGGGTAAAGAAAACAGTGAATTTCAATTTAAAATTGATATGCAACACGTCACATTTTGCTCCCTATACACAACAGAATTCATACAAATAAATATATATATATGTATATATAAACAAGGACCATGACTTTCTTAATGGAGAGTTTTCAACTGTTACATGGATGTTAGTTCCTTGCTTGTTGGCATTGAGTTGGAAGAAGAACACGTATGACTGAATATGCAGAAATATGTATGTTTAAATAAACCTTGAAACTAAGACTCAAAGCAATCATTCTTTATGCATGCCTAAGGAGCGTACAAAGGACATGAACACTCACTCATACATACTCTCACAACGAAATACATGAAATGTCAATATATTCCTCAACACACACATACATATTCATATAAACAAAAAAGATGCAGATTTGTTTAAAAATATAAGTAAGGAAGGATACGTAGGAGTAGTTGTATCCTTAATTCACTTGTTTATGTGTTACAAAAAAAAAAAAAAATTAATACAAATTCACGTACTTGTTACAACATATGTATGCGTGTGTATAAGAATATTATAATATTCAAAACATTTGTCATCTTCTTGCTTCCCTTCTTCTGCTTTTCACATTCACTTTTTTGATTCTCTTTAAGCAATTGCTAGCTGTTCGAAATCTTCTTAGCATGTGTTGTCATTTCTTTCGATTTTCTATATATTTTCAACAATTTCTTAGTAAAATCGTATTCCTGTTGTGTTGTTTAAGTAATAAATCATCGATGGCATCCTTGCTTTGCCACTGATCCTGTAATACAATATGTAACGATTGGGATTTAGAGTTGAGAATTTGAATGGAATTTCAAATAGAAAATGAAACTGAAATATGTTTAGAAAATTATAGAGTGAAATATAATGTAAAATTCTATTGCAAGACAAAATTTATAGTTAGAAATAAATTTAAATGAAAAAAATGAAATTATTTTTGTTAGTTGTTAGGGAAATAATGAGACTTAAAATTAAACAAATAAGACTGTGGGCTGTGCTGAATATTATTTGTATACTATGATGTGTTAACATGTGTCAACATTATAAAAGTTCTAAAAGTATCTTTTAAAGATAAAAAGGTACCAAAAGTCACATTTTATGGATTTTAATTTACTCCGGGCTCTATATGCTTAATATTACATTTTTCATATCAATATTATATAAAATTTAAAATATAACTTCTTCAGAACAAAAAAGTACCAAAAATTTTATTGGTTCTCATTTACTATGGGCTCTATATGCTTAATTACGTGTTGTTAGGTTCAACATTATAAGAAATGCTAGAAGTAACTTTTCCGTTTTTATTTGCTTTTATTTGCTAGGTTCAATATTATAGCATATTCGAACAGTACCTTTAGAGGAATCAAAACTTTATGAAATTTTCAGGTTTTCTCCAATTTTGCTCATATTTCTGTTATTTTTACTAAAGATATTATTGTCTTCAGAAAAGTGATTTCAACAAACATACAGACGGACATGACTTATTCGACTTTGTATGGTCGAAAAATTATATACATTACAGACGGAATAACAAGCTAATACATACTCCTCTAATGCCCCTGGGGCATGTTTCCTTCATGAATGACCCCATCTTGGTTTATTGTAATCCTGGATACCAGTCTATCGGTCTTTTCTTGGAATCATTTGCATGCGGTTGAACCAGAGCACCACATAATCTGAAACCACGAGTGACCAGTTACCAGCAGGATTTTTCCTGGCTGGTCAGTTGATTGTGATTCCTTCAGGATAAACGTAGTATCTGTGGTTTAAATCCAAATTCGGAAGGGGTGCTTGGTTTAAAGGTTGATACGCGGTGAAATATAAATTTTCGGGATAAGTTTCTTTTGAGATGTTGTAATGACAGCGGCGGAGGAAGTTTTTAATAACTTAATCTTTAATTTATATAAATCTGTGTTTTTCGACGTACCCCTAGGTGCTGTAGCGTAAGACTCTAGTAAAATAGAATATTTTTAAGGACATGACATTTCTCGTTGCCAGGGTGTTTTCACAAGATGGTTGGCCCGTTCCTTCTAGCGGCTCTATGACACCAGCTATTCCCCAACGGAGATTGGATTGTTCAAGTACTTGAGCAAAGTGCGTGTTGCCTTGGTGCTATTATAACGACGCAAAAAATATTATTTTTAAATTTTCAGTAGTAGATATCTCAAATAGCGGATTCAAAGCGGTTTAATCCTTCAGAAAAAGTTTAACATCTACGCAAAATCTTGCACTTACCAATTAACATACTTTTTAATGACTTTTTTAACGACTTAATCCCTTACCTGAAAATGAAAGTTTTAGCAGGGATTTTCTAAGGGTGTAAGCTGTAAAAGTTTAATATTTATTTACTTATTTTTCTAAAAGAAAATCCGTATGATTGCTTAATATTTAAAGTCAATGAAATAGTAACACTGACCTTTTTTCTTAAACAAAGGTGCATTTATTATACTATTTACATATATTCCATTCTATAAGGATCTTAGAAATGTTTTGTTTTAATTTGTTCTTTTCTTTTTTTATATTGTTATATTCATTTTTTAACTTTTTTGTTTTTTTAATGATGTGTGTATAAAAATGTAACTAATGGACGCTAATATTAAACTTTATGATGGTTAAGGGATTTAAACATACAAGGACAAGCTACCATTGCTAACAATACATGAAGAACAAAAAGAAAATAAAGGATATAATAAAAGTGGTTATTTGTGTAAGAGAATAAATA
The DNA here is from genome assembly GCF_022045245.1 of Lucilia cuprina. Classification (NCBI taxonomy): domain Eukaryota; kingdom Metazoa; phylum Arthropoda; class Insecta; order Diptera; family Calliphoridae; genus Lucilia; species Lucilia cuprina. The sequence goes on along the minus strand of NC_060950.1, from coordinate 3,419,201 downwards.
AATGAATGTTTGTTTGTTTGTATCTCCTTAACTGCGTGTATATGAGTAGTATACGCTAGTACGACGTATTTAATGTGTCTGGCGCGACTTTTCACTTAATTTTCATTATATCCGGTTTGCATTTTTCTCATATTACAAATTTCATTTTTCTTTCTTTTTTTTTTACTTCGCTCTCGTTATAATATGTTCGTGTGCGGTCTGAAAATCGTACCACTAATTATGTGTTTTATATGTTTTTGCTAACAAAATATATAAAAAAACCCAACCCATAAACCCTGCATCAGTTTGACTTTACATATATAGCAACCATGTTAACGGTAGTATGAATTTAAGTTTCGGTTTTGTTTAAGTATCTTTATTTTTGAGATTATTTACATTGTTAGCGTGATTTAAAGCCATTTCCAGAAGGTAACAGCAGTAGCTACTTGTTTGTTAGTTTTTTTTTTTGCTACTTTTTTGATATAAATATTTTGTTTATTTCTGCGTTTTTATATTTTGGTAATAATATTTTATCCACAAAAAAGTGTTGCATGTATGAGCAACCACTTTAGATTGTTTCATATTGTGGCGTTATGAAAATTTTTCATTTCTTTTATATTTATTATTATTCATAGTTTTCATTTTAACGTGGTTAAATTTAAAAGTTGTTCGCTTTATAAAACAATTCAGAGAGTAATTTTATAATAGGAAAAATGTCGAAAAAGTCTCAAAAATAATAAATTGCCCAGAAAAAAATGTAATTTTTAGACAACAATCCTTTAAAAGTTTAAAGGAACAATTTGCTAAAAAAAAATCACTTTTTTTAATTTGAAACAGCCAATCAGTTTGTCCATAGTTTGGATATGGTATTGTTATCAAGATTGTTACAGTATGATAACAGTTTTGACTGATCATTCTAGAAATAGAACTATCGAGGAAGTATCCGCTAGATAATGCTGATGTACAAATACAACTTTCGGGTGTTTTCTGTAGCTTTCAAAATTTCTAAAGTCTTCTTATATTAATATTTTGAATTCTCCCTCTTAACCAATTTGACTGTTCAATGCCAGTGGTTTATGAGTGGGAGTCCTTCAGATAATCTAGAAGTAGGGGAGGGGTCCATTTGTGTTTTTAGCCTTTGTCATATATAAGAAATTCTATCATTTATTATATTCTCAAGTCAAAAATTTAATACACAATCGTTAATTTTGTCCCGTTTACTTAGATTTGAGACTTACAAAGGGCAAATAACAGCAAAAAAAAGAACAAAAATACCAAAAATAAATCCTTTTGTCAGTTATTTGTAGCAACAAATTCTTCTGCTAACTAATTCATAAAGCGAAAAAAATTTAAGGATTTTCTTTGTAGGTGTATGTATGTATGTGCCATATAAAAAAAGACATAGAAAGGCGCAGTGATCCTGTAATCATAATCATGCAATTTATGGACTTTTATCGCTGTTTATTGTCATGCAACAGTATGTTGTCGCTATACTTTCGCACATTTTTTTTTTTTTGGTTGGTTTGACAAAAAGGCTTTTGCCACAGCTTATCTTTCAGTTGGATTTTTTTTATTTTTTATTACATATTACATTTTGACTGAAATATTAACAATGACATTCTTATAATTTCATACTGGGTAATAATAGTTAAGCCGCTTATTATGATTGATAAAAATTATGGTTACAACAAGTGTGTGTTTCTTCGATTTTATATTGTTATGTGGATTATCTGTGATTTTTTGTTAGAGAAAATTTGCTTGTTAAAAGATTAAAATAAATACCAAAAATAAAAAAAACGAAATCAAAACTTTTCAAATTGAAAAAGGATAAAACGTTGAAAAATTGAAGAGTATTAAAGTTTATTGTTGAAGGATTTAAAAAGTTTTTTTATTTGAAGGTCATGTACAGTGTTTAGAAACACATATATTATGATATGATATTTTCTTAAAAAAAATGATGAGAACTTTCAAGTTAGAGTGCATTAAAATCCTATATAGTGAACAATTTTTTATAAATATTTTAATAATTTTAAGTCTATATTAACCTGACCTTATTCGTAACAGTTTATCAAAGTATAAAATTTCATACTAATTTTAGTTTATAAACCTTTGATAAATTGCTATAAATAAATTAACCTCTTTTTGTATTAAACTAGGAAATAAACTAAATTTATTTTTAAACTTTAACTTTATATACTTTAAAAAAAAAATAATCCCCACCTTTTTCTTCTCACCCAAGTCCCATTTATGTTTTAATCGCATGTATATTGGCAGTTTTGCTCATTTTAATTATTTATTTCACTTCTATTGTTTTTTTTTCTTTCTTTTGTGTTATTAAACAAACAATTTGTTGGGCATTGTTTATTTGAATTGTTTCTGAAAGTCAGTGTGATCGGCTCAAAGAGAATATTTGACTTGCATACACAATACTCTTTCGACCACAAGGAATCCATTCCTGGAAATAGTTAACGAATACTTTATTCACTGATAACTATTGAGAGAAACCGATTTACAAATTGTTGATTCACAATTACAATTTACTTACTACTTGGAGGGAAATGTTTGTATAAAGTAATTCATTACATGGTCAATTCCAATTAATTATAATGTAATAAGCAATCACAATTTACAATTTATAGTATTGTAAATTAAATTTAACGATTACAAGTAATTATAAGGGCACAAGTTCACACTGACAGGTACATGTAATTAGAAATTCTTCAAAGCTTTAATTACAAGTAATTGTAATTGACAAAAATGTAATTAAATTACTTCAAATGTATTTAAATATGTAATCAATTCCCTAAGCCTACTATTTACCTTACTTTAAGCTAAATGCTGTAGTTTAAAATTTGTATTCGTGGAAGTTGTTCTTTCTCTGATGGCTGTGGTTGACGATCACTGCTTTAAGCATACATGCCTATGTAGTTACATTTTGTTTATGGTAATTAAAACATGCATACGTAATATTTAGAATAATATAAAGTTTATTTTAATTGTTTTATTATGTTGCCAATAAAAGAACATTTGTCCTGAATTGTTAATTTAATGATTTATGTTTAAGAAAATTTAAATGTTGATTAAAAAAGTAATAAGTTCCTTTAGAAAAATACATGACGATAAATAACGATACCCTACATGTTATATTTTGCATTTGTACTGATGTTTGTAACACATCAAAATATTGGTCCTATACCCAAAATATACTAATCTCCTTAAAATTTCTTTCTGAGTCGATTTAGCTATGTCCGTATGTTTGTCTGTATGCCTGTCCGTCTGTGTCTTTATGTAAACCTTTTGCTTACTGTTACGCAAGATTATATGCTAAAATTTGGCACATTCACTTCTTCTGACCCAAGGACGCATTCTACCAATTGCCTTAAAATCCCTTACTGAGACGATTTAGCTATGTCTGTCTGTTCTTCTGTGTAAACCTTGTGTGACCTGTAAACGTAAGTCCCTTTACAAAAATTTATAAGGATTGACCCTTGTTTACTCTTGTCCCATATAAATTTCTTTCTGAAAAATGTCCTTTTTATCAACAAATTATTAAAATGTTTCAGAATTAAGCTAGAAAACAAATTAAATTATTTTTAACAAAAAGACAATCCACATTTTTAACATACTTACTGGTGTAGGGTATCATATGGTGGTCCTGGCAAACTATAATTTCTTACTTATTTTTTAGAACGAACAAACATATATACCCCAGCTAAAACTCGGTACCTAATGGGTACTTACAATACCACTTACTTATCAGAAACTACATAAGTAATGACAACATTACTTAAGTAATGACTTTCTTCTCATTCTTATATAGAAGTCTTTTACTTTGGCCTGATATTTAATTCATTTAATTTTTGAAAAATCCTTTCAAAAATTCTTTAATAATATTTTACATGATATTTCCTTTTCTTTTAAATGTTTAAAAAATGTACGCTTTCATATTTAAAATAACAACACAATAACAATTGCTTTGTATTGTTGTTTGTTTAGTTGAAAAGTTAAATATTTTCTCACAAAAAACCGTACGTGTTACTGCAGCAGGAACATGTACAAAACCATAAAATAAACAAAAGTTATACAACAACTATGGACTAGAAAAAGTCCAACTAAGAAATAAAAAAAGGTCAGGTCATCATCATCATCACGGAAAAAGCCTCAGGGTGCGGTAGGACTATAAAGGTAAATTTGTTTAGTCAAGTAAAATGGGAAATGTTTTCTTTTTTAACTACGTTTTTTTCAACATTTTTCTATTATTGCCTTCGTTTAATAATAACTCTATTAAAAAAACAATATAAAGAAATGAAATAAAATAAAAGTTAAGTTAATCAAATTTTAGTTTTAACTTAAAATTGTTTAAAAGACAACTAATAGTGGCAGAGATTACGTCCCAAAAGGAAAGTTTAAGTCTTAATCTTAAGGGAATTGTCTTCTTATGAACAACATACGATACAAAGAATTACAACCGTTTTAAGATTTGTGTTAAGAAAATAAACTATAATAAAAAAGTTTCTTAAATAAATTGTTTAAACATTTTAAAGTTTTCTTTAACCTTGTTTAAATGGTTGCTAAATCCCTATTGGGTTTTTAAACAAGAAATCATTTATAACACAAATATTTTCCTAAATCCCCCAGAAAACAAACCATAATATGTCGATGCACAAAAATTTTTAAATGTAATAAAAATGATTTAAATAAAAAAACAGAAAAAAATCCAAAAACCAAAAAAACTTTTTATGGCAAAACTCTTAACAAAAAAAGTAAAGTGAAATGTATCTAAACTTGAGCACGTATTTCATTAGCATTTTTACTATTTATTTACAAACATATTTTACCTTTTCTTGCCTTTTTTCATATTATATTTATTTCTTTTGAAAATTTAACAATGGATGAAGGTTTATGACTTGTATTACCTTTCTCTTTCATACACTTTTACCTGTAATGAGCAGGTATTAAATCAAATACCGTAAAATTATTTTGTTTGTTTTAAACTGTTTTTTTTTTTTTAAAAATGTAAAAAAAAAAATCATAAAATTTCAACCAAAAACTAGGCCCCACTTATAAAGAGCAGATTTAATTTACGAGATAAACACACACAAAATTTATATTTAACAGGAAAATCATTTCCATCATTTTTATGTGGTTCATAGAATAAATTTGCTCTGCTCCAGATAACACTATATAGAGGATTTTTATTTTATTTTGGTAGTTTGTCTTTTTTCGTTCTGTTTGTTAATTTTATAGTTGAAAAAACAAGTAAGAATGTAAAGACGGGTATGGTCGACCATTTTATAATCTAAACTAGTGAACATTTCAAATTTTTAATAATAAAGCATTTAATTTGCTTTTATCTTAATGACGAAATATTTATTTCTTTTTTGGGGTTATATGAGGCCAAGGGGGCTAGTCTTATAAAATCTGATTATTTTTGCAGAATTGAAAGAAAGTGATCCTGTGCCGATGAACTTACTTAAGGTGTGGAACCCAAACTTTTTGGGTGTCACAAACGCTAGTAAAAGCCCATAATGCCCTTCCCACAATAGTGGTGTAGGATTTATTAAGGTAAATTTTTTTTATTCGAATTAAAGAAATTATAAAGGAGTGACTTCATAGATTAGACTATAGACTATACTATAGAATAGACTATAGACTAGACTATAGACTAGACTATAGACTAGACTATAGACTAGACTATAGACTAGACTATAGACTAGACTATAGACTAGACTATAGACTAGACTATAGACTAAACTATATACTAGACTATAGACTAGACTATAGACTAGACTATAGACTAGACTATAGACTAGACTAGACTATAGACTAAATTATAGACTGGACTATAGACAAGACTATAGACTAGACTATAGACTAGACTATAGACTAGACTATAATATACACCAGGGTTTTTGCTTAAAGACACCTATTTTTATCTTTTATAATAACATTATTTTAAATCCCTTTTGCTACACGCAACTAATATATTTGTTCATTTCTTGTTTCATTACAGATTTTTGTGTATTTTTCAGCGCATCTATAAATTCTACTTCAGTAAAAATGTGGTAAGTCAATGGAAAAAATATCTTTTTCATCTGCTTATTTTTGCTCATTTTCCTTTTCAGCATTTATTCTTTATTATGATGTTTCTACTTATTACTCTTGTAGGAAAATTTTTTGTTACTTCTAATAGTATTTGTAGCATGGTTAGATAATGATTATTCTTCATTATCATTTCGATGATGAAGAATAATGGAAATAGTTCATGGCATTGTAGTGAATGTTAAAGGAAAAACCAGCAACAGTTTATTTGTTTCTTTTTTTGATTTTTTGATAATTTTATATACATCGATAGGCATATTATATTATAGTTTTGAGGATTTGTATATTATATTGGGTTTACATATAAAATAATCTTACGCAGGATTAGGGTCAAATTGATTTCATTATTATTAAATAAAATAGTTAGGAGCTAACAAATTTTGGTGTGTAATCAGGGCGTATGATTAATATTAACTTTAACTTATGCTCATACGGTAATTATGTATTATTCTAAATGTTTTTTTATTTATTTTCACCACTAAACTTGTCATCATATTGTTATGCCAAGATAGAGTTAATATTATCTTTTTGTTGCATTTCTTTATAACCATTAAAAAACCTAGAATTTCTCCTTGGTGTACCATAAAAATAGTTTTTCATTATTTATTATGATCACAAACATATTTTATATAATATTCAGACTAAAATTAAGAACAAGAGGAAAAAAAACATATGCGGTTTGTTATAAAATCCGCAGTAATAATATTTTTATACTATGCATATCCCCATTCAAATAAACTTGAATAAAAACTAGGTTTGAGTTTGAAAGTACAGTTTGCAATAATGTAAATTTTGAATACATACAGACTACTTGTAGTAGAAGTTGTAGTAGATACTCTTAATATACCGAGGAATGTTTAAAAAGTGTTGATTTAAATTAACTATTTAATCATGTTTAAAAAAGAAAGAAATTTAAATTATGTCTCAATATTTTTTGTGAGGAATAGATTTTTATTTTAAAGGGAAAAATCACATTTTCTGAGGAGAAAACTGACTGTTGTCAATATTTCAAACTTTAATTTTATTATAGACTATTAACTATTAGTACACAATATATTCTTGTCAATAGTGATAATAAAAGTTTATTCAATAAACTCTTAGATAGTCTAGTTTATAGTCAAGATGGAAGTCTACGTTTTAGGCTAGGTTCTACTTTAGTCAATGGCTAACACTATAGGTCAGACTGTATCTTAGTTTATTGGATAGCAATCCAGGTGTTAGTTTATTCTATAACAAAACTATATTATTGCCATACTATATTTTAGCCAATAGTCTTAACTATAGTATACACCCTAGTCCAGACTGTATTACATTAAATAGTTCAGTATGCAGTCCCCACTACAGTCTAGAGAATGGTCTAGTCTACAATGAAAACATTTTTATAAAAAGTTGTATTTTAAAGAGAAATTTAATTTAAAATTTTCAAAGATGTATTATTTGGAAAATGTTATTTTCTGTCAGTTTCGCTCACTTTAACTTAGCAAATTGCTACAAGTATCTTTAGAACAACCCTCGTAACATACGTATGTTTGTCAGAATCTTATATGATAAATGTGTTAAACCACACACCATTTAACACGGTGATAAAATATGAGAAAACATACATATTGTTGGACCAAGAACAAACGAGGAAATGAAGTTTTGTTTCCTTTTTTTTTTTGCTCACAAATAAAGGTGTGACAATTTAACAATTTTTTGCTAGAAATTTTTTTCACAAAATAAAAACAATGAAATTGTGAATAATATATTTTATACCACCACAGAGTATAAAAAACAATATTGAAATATAAAATATGGATATTTTTTTCAAAACTGCCAATAACGATTTATGTGAAGATATATTTTAAATAAACCATAAAATATAGAATAAAATAAAAAAACTAAAACCTTTCCTTTTTAAAAGGGGAAAATACATGACAATGTGGTTAATGCGGTTTTTGGGGTTAAGCTTAAAATTTAAATACTTTAATTTGAAATTAAACAATAATAACAAATAGTTTTGTGGAAAAAACTCTACAGGGAATTATTGTTAATTTAATGAAGAATGAAGTTTTTTTCTTGTTGTAATGTGCAGCAGAACATTTCTGTTCTAGTTTTGTGTTTTAATGATTTAGTCCTTTTTTGCATTATGTATTTCTATTACGTTTGACATGTAAATGAGGGGAGCGGTCAAAAAATAAAACTAGAATTTTGACCACAACACGTCATTGTGCGGTTAACCACAAAAAATCAAAATCTCATCTCTATCTGTCACTGTATGACCATGTAACCATACTATAGTTCCAGTCCAAATGTATGTGTGTTTCTGTTTTTTTTTTAATATTGCTCCCCCTCAATTGCTTTAGCTGGTGAGTAAATACTGTGACGTTTGACTGACTTAATGACATTCATGTTGATGCATGACACACACAATGCTATGTATTCAGTCATATTAATATTTGCATTACGTTTCATATACGTTTATGAATATCAATTTGAATTTATTATTATGATATGTCCACTTTTCGTAGAATTTTTTTTAACTCTTGCCACATTTTTTTTTTTTGTGCGGCAAAGGGTTGAACGAAATTGTCACTGCTTTGTAAATTTTGTGTTAATGATGACGTGCTGATGATGTGTTGCATGTTTATTTAAAAAATATCAAATTTAAACAAAAATTTTTATTGAAAAAAAACTTTATTAAATAAACAAAACTTTGTGCGACTGACTAACTGATTTGCGTAGCATTATGCGGTGTGTCATGTAGTAAAATTTAATTGAAACCAATAAAGTTGGTTAAAATTAAAAAGCAAAAAAAAATTAAATAATACTATCTAAAATCAACATCATCAACTACAACGACTCCAATAACAACTAATGTCAAACTGAACAAATGTTTATGTTAATCAAGTATTATTTACACTTAAGTAAGCAGACACAGGGACAGACAGAAATGTAACTGCATATTTGTAGTTTAAAAAGGGGAAGTAAAGACAAGTTTCAAATTCCAAAACATCTTTAAACTTCGTCTTATAAACTTTTTGGTCTGTAGTGTAGATTATACTGTAGTCTGCATTATAGTCTAGATACTAACAAATAATTTAAACTATAGACTATATCGACCTATAAACAAAAGATTTGATTTTTGACCAGACTAGTCTAAAGAATATTCTATAGTCTAGACTATAGGGTAGAGCAAAATCCTAACAATAGACTAGACTGTAATCAGTATTGTAGATCATAAATTAGACAATATGCTGGAATCTAAAAGAGACGACATACTAGACATACAGTATACTAGACTAAAATATATACCACAGACTAGCTGTATGATTGATTATAGAATTAATTCTAATCTTAGCTAAAGGCTAGACATTTTCTTGGACTGTATACTATTAAGGCTATAGTCCTGGCAAAATCAGACTGAAGTCTGGACTATTGTCTTTGCCACAGTCTGGACCTATGGCTAGACTGAAATTTAGACTGTGAACTATTGTATAGTATGAACTGCAAACCCAATAATAAATATATATTATACTATAATCTGGTATTAAGACTAGATTTTAGAACGCATCTATTACACTATTGTCTGATTATAGAAAATAGTCTAGCCTACTTTCTAGATTTTAGTCTAAACCATATTCTGATCTATAGACTAGTATATGTATTTTGAACTATAGACCGGACGATAGTTTAACTATATATTATACTTGTTCCATGTTTCGCTTTCCTTCCCTATAAATAGAAATAAAATTTTAAAACAAATTACTATAAAACATGTGTACGTATATATGTTTGTCAACTTGTTTAATGCGAAAAACCGACAGTATTAAAATTTTTAAATTGTTATATGTTTAAGGTCATGTTTTCAAAATCAAACAAACACTCACACACTACATTGTTTTTAATACTTCACACAAAATGTAATTGTAATTTAATATCTTGTTTAATTTAGTATTTCGATAATTTTTTTTTCTTCAACAATTCCTTTGAAACAATATTATTTTAGCGTGAAAACACATGTCAAATCAATGATACGATTAACCTTTAAACAACATTTTATAGGTTTCTCTTCTCCCTGTTAATTGCTTACAATTTTGCATTTGTTTGTTTCTCTCCTTACACTTCCTCGTTATATTCTAAATACAATTTGTAAGTTTTAGAAGTTTAAGGTTTCTAATCAACAAGAGAAATGTTGATATCATTAAGTGTGGGTGGGTGGTGTGGTTGGTTACCCGGCAGTTTTATTAGTAGCTAAATGTAATATGCTAGAAAAAATTTATCATTTATGTCTATTTTAAACATTACCTTTGTGTTTATTTCACATATCACAAATATATTACAAATTTCATAAACTGCCACCTTAATGTCTCTACGTAAACAGTGGAGTAAACAAGGTAAGTTTTTCTCACTAAAGATTTGCTTTATAAATAATATTTTTCTTTAAAACCTGTAACCGAAAACAGTCCCTTCAAACAACTGGTTACTTGTAATTTAAGTTTTTAATTTCATTTATATATTTTTTTGGGAATCTTTTTTTGTTTCCACTCAGTGATTTGGAAACTTTGTGTAAGAAAATTGTTTATTTGTGGCAAATAAGTGTAGTAAGTAAGTGTGAGTTCTCGTACTTTTTGGTTTCTAGGGAACTTTATTGTTTTCAAGTAATTTAAGTAGATGAAATTAGGAACTATATATACGAGTACTTATTATTTTTGAGGTTTTCTTTAAAACAATAAATATTCTCATATGTAAGCGAGTAATTGGAATATATGAATTAAAAAAGTTTTACGTAAAAAGTTTATTGAAATTAAATTTTATAAAAAATATAAAAAATAAAAATTTATATTCATATTGTTATAGTATTTAATCCATAAATTTCCTTTTTGAATATCGTGATTTATAACGCTAAATAAAAGTTGTAAAATCTACAAACTAGTGGAGGTTAACTGGTTTTGAAAAAAAAAATAAAAATAAAATAAAAAACTTTAAGCGATCGATAACGAATATTTTTTGTAGAAATTTTCTAGAGAAAAGTGTTATCGATCGATAGAAAATTTCTATAAAAAACTATTATCCATCGATAAAAAATAATTTATAGCAAACTCTTATTGATCGATAACAGTATTTTAATAGAAAACTAATAATTTTTCTATAGAAAACTGCTATCGATCGATAAGAAATTTTCTATAGAAAACTGTTATCGATCGATAACAAATTTTCTATACAAAACTGTTATCTATCGATATGAAATTTTCTATGGAAAATTGTTTTTGTAGAAATTTTCTATAGAAAAGTGTTATCGACCGATAGAAAATTTCTTTAGAAAACTTTTATCCATCGATAAGAAAAAATCTAGAGAAAACTATTATTGATAGAAAACTAATAATTTTTCTATAGAAAACTGTTATCGATCGATAAGAAATTTTCTACAAAAACAGTTTTCCATTGAAAAAAATTATCGATCAATATGAACATTTTTTCTATAGAAAACTGTTATCGATCGATAAGAAATTATCCAAAGATAACAGTTATATCAATCGTTAATAGAATTTTCTAAAGTAAAAACCTCCCTCGACCGATAACAGTATTTTCTAAAGAAAACTAATTTTGATAAACTGCTGGGTTTTTTCTTATTTTCATCTAATTCTTTGTTAAATTCAATTAAAGTATAATTACATTGTTTATTAATACTTTTTGCTGTCAAAATATTTTCCTCACAAACTTTGTCTAAAAACTATTTATTGCTCTTTTATTTTCGGCTACTTAGTACTTTTTCGGCAACAATAAAAGGTTCTATTTAATGGCCTTTAAAATTAATTATATTTTATTCATTCATTTAAAACTAAAAACCACCAAATTAAGGCTAAAAGTTTCTCGAAAATCTTACACTTTCAAAACTTAAATCACACTTAAATATTTACAACTAGCAAAGAAAAATTTACGAGTAGTACTTATGATGCCCGTCTTAGAGACCATAGAGAAAATATTAGATGAATATAATGGAATTTAAACAAAAGTAAATAAAAAGTTTTTCGCAGTTGCTGTAGTTTTTTTTGTACTTAGTATAGAAAACTACTTCAATTAAGAAATTTCATTTTGTTTTGAAATGATGAGATTTCAAGTGCAAAATATAATTGTTGTTAGACTAAACAATACGGCTGCTGTCGGAGTAAGTGAGTAGCAGGATATTAAGATGGTTATCTCATAAGAGGTAAACGAATCTGAATATCCCTATACATTATATTCTTAATAAATTTCCATTTATTTTCATCGTTCTTAAAATATTCAAATTATAAATTTTTTTTCGAAATAAGTATTATAGATAACATTTTATTAAAAACTAAATTTTTAACAATATGATCTGAAAACTCCCTATAAAAATTTCTCATTTCTTTGTAGTAAATATTTCAAGCGGCTTCTATATCTTAGTTTTAATGCATTCCCCTACATTGAAAGTTATATTGAATAATAAGAAAGGAAAAAAACTAACTTTCAAGACCGTAAATAGGCAAATAAGGCAGTTAAACAGATACAACTCAAGACTCTACACTAAATAACAACTATCTACAAAGACAACAGCAGCAACAACTACTCGTTTACATAGTACAAACAATAAGTCTGGGCCTTGGATACTTGAACATGAACAAACATGTTTCTTGCATATTCTCTCAATTTAACATGGCAGATAATTGCAATACAATAGTGTTAGTGTAGACAAGTAACGCTACAGAATAGAGAAATTACATTTATCATTCAAAAACACACAGTTATCCGTACATGTACATATACATATGTATGTATATGTATCTGTATTGACTGCAAGAACAGCCAACCATTTTTAGACAAACACGAAGCAACTTTAAATAAAACTATGCAGACTCTATGTACAACTGTGTTCCATTTTTTTCGTTTTTGTGCAAAAAAAGTGTACCACGTGTTGGTAAAGAGAAAAATGTCTACTGTAGTACACACGCTACAATGAAACTACAACATGTTAGTCAATATATTAACAAGTCCAAGAGGGACAGTGGGCTGGAATGTATTATGATTTTCTACGTTATTTATCCAGAAAATAGCCATTCAAAGTCCACGAAAAGGTCAAAATGTCTTGAATATTGACATAACATTTCAAAATAGATCTCAAAAGTCCAGCACAGAAATTTGCAGGTTTTACTGTTATAGGTTCTCTTAGAGCTCAGAAGGCTGCCAGTGATTTTAAGGACAACTTTTATTGTTGAATCGGATAAAACTTTAATACGAAAATTTTTACTGGCAAACGTTGTCTCTTGTTCTCTATCAGATTGTCTAAATTTGAAACCGTTTTCTGAGCGGATTTTAATTATATCTACATCCTCTGCCTCATGAGCATGTTACCTTGATAATATTTATTCATCTTAGTGCATTGGAATACAGGAGAATAGTGCTGCATGTTTACCTCAGGTGTACCGGGACTATAACCAGGTGATGATCAAATGTATACTCGATCTTCCTTTAGAATGATTTGGCATGGGATCGAACCAGAGAACCATATAATCTTGTACCACGGGAACCGGTTGCCCACACGGTAGAGTTTAGGACTATTTGTTGTTCCTATTTTTGGAGAGGTGCCTTCGGGATGTACGTGGTTGCTTTCGACGAGACAATCGATATCCCACAGAGGAAGAAGCGTAAGAAATCGGGTTGGATCCTTTTACCTTAAGTGAATGTGTCAGTTCCAATCAATATCAATTAAATGTTCAAAGTATCACCAAATCACACAAAATGTAGAAGAATTTGTTTTTAATTACAAATTAAATGACTTATATCCTGTAGTTTTAGGCTATAATATGGGATTAGAAGAATTTTTCTTTAAATTTTTTTATAATTAGTTCCACTATCTTCACCTAATTGCTGCTGCATCTGATGATGACTCAAAAACACGTTTTGTTTTGTCTGCAGTGAAATTCAAGAGGCACAAAAAAAAATTAAATGAAATGACTTTCAAGTCTAGAACACAACGACAATATTGTCTTTCTTCATGTAAATGTAAATGTCATAACAAGTTACCTTTCACTTTTTGTTTTATTATAGTTTCAGTTGTACTTGCAATTGCTCTTAGTTTCGCCTTGGCATCCTTAAATGTCCTCTTTTGATACACACATACATAAAAGAGTCGTTATGCATTTATTTACATTTTTACTGTTCATTTCATAAAGAAAAGAAACAAATATATATTTAAATAAAATGATTTACTTATACATGTAATTTTAAAAAGCTTTATTTAAATAAAAACAGGCTCTACTTGAAAACAAACCAAAATGTTCTTTAAAAGAACCTTAAGTTTGGAAGGAACTTACCACTTTTGCTGTCTTTTTGTGCACCATTACTAATTAAAAATGTTGCATAAAAGTTTAAAATTAACATAAATACTTTGAAGCGCTAAATAAGTGACATTAACTTTCTTCAAATTTCTCATTAAATATAGTGAAAATATTTTCATTTTCATGGCCAAAAAGATATATACAAAGACACTACTCATACTTAGTTTCTTCAAACATACATAAACTTTGTAAATTTACAAAAATATTGCTTAATTTCAAAATATTTCACGAGTGTCAGAGAGAATTTCTTTAATGTTTGCCGTTTTTAATAGGGTATACTTTTAGGGGTATTTTATTAGCTGGTATAAGAATGAGTTTGCTTTGCTTTTAACTGTGGTTTGGCTTTGCTCTTTACTTGATTTTTTGTAGTTCCTTTTCCGTTTTGATTTGGAGGTTGGCGCTGTATTTTCTTTTGCTGCTCATTCTAAAGAAGAAGCAGAAGAGTGAGTGTTTGTGTGTTGATATTTTTTGTGGTTGCATCATGACTTTTCATATAATTTCCGCATCATAAAGCTGTGAAAGTAATTTTCCACTTGAAATACTGTTTTTATTTTTTCTTTCTTTTCCATACCGCTATGACTATGTATGGCTGGTGTTTGTAAGTAGGAACAGAGCAACCAATGCCAACTTTTGTTTTTTGTAAAAACGCGTTGATTTTTTTGGTTTTATATTTTTTTTGTTGCTAGTGTTTTTTTACGAAACGAACAGCTGGTTTTGAAAGACCAAAAATAAGAAAGTCAACTTTGTAGGAATATTTTAGTAATTTTTTTTCTTCGTTGACTTTTGTTAGAGTAACCATGATTTGTTTGAAATAATTGCTAGTGTTTGTTTTTGTTTTTTTTTGTGAGGAGATCTAACGAAGGTATATAATTTTACGGCATTTTTTTCATTAAATTTTAGTGTTTTGTAATTTTGTTATAATTTTAATGGAATTGTAATAAAGATTTTAAACTTTAATACCCAGGAGTAATTATGTTTTTTTTGTAATGGGCAGGAGGAGTTTGATATTGAAAATAAGGTGTATAATTGTTTTGTAATATTTTTTGTAAGGAAAATAATATTAAAATATTGTAATTTTCTGTAATTATTTAATGTCTCCCGTATTTTTGGCTTCTTATACAAGTTACCTATTTTAAAAAGTGGAAAATCTTAAAAATTGCTGTAACTAAAAAACATAACACTTTGAGTCTTAAAATATTGTCGGAGCCATTTCAGTATCATTATGAATATTTAAGAATATATTAGGAGGGCGTGGCACCACCCATTTGAATTATATACACAAAATTTCTATATCTAGGAAGCCATTAGAGATAGAATCCTCAAATTTTGTACAAAAAACATTGACATCCATATGAACAATTAAGGAAAAACTTTTCAAGACTAGCAATAAGGGGCGTGGCACTAATCACTTTCTAGGTCGATTTAGCTATGTCCGTCTGTACATCCTTCTATGTTTTGCGCATTTTTCAATTTGATGAAATTTTTTGACCCAAGGCAAAAGCCTATTTACAAAATTTGGTACAATAGCACTTATAAACACTAATATCGCTACGAAATTCTGCGTAAATTTAAGCAGCAGTTTAATGCAGTTTCTGCCTAATCAATGACATTATAGAAGCTGTGTGGTCATGTTAAAAGTATCACGCTCTCTCTCATGATTATGTATGTATTTCTCCTAAAATAGTTATTTTAAAATGAATTTGTTGACTTCTTTAAAATCAAAATTCATTTATTATAACTATACAAATGCACAAATGTCTAAAACATAAACATCTAGTCTTCCATGTTGTCATAGTATCCTTCAAAAAACAGTAAATACTACTGATCCACAACAATTAACTAAAGGCCGCATTTAGCCTCGCGTTAGTTAATTTGATTGCCTAAAAATATAAAATGTTCAATTATGGCAAAAATATCTATGGGCAAAAAATAAATTTAAGCAATATTAAATTGAACTTTAAATGGGTTATTAATGCGTATGCAATTTAACCACACAAATCGTATAAAACCAAACTCAAAATAGCAGCAGTCATACACACACACACACACACACACACACACACACACAGAAAAACACAAACTAAAATTGGCCTTAAAAGAATCAAACCCTGTAGTACGTTTAAACAGAGACTGAAATTGAAGAATTTTTTTGTAATAAAAACAAGAAGATCATTTAGTAGACTTTTGAAATAAAGTCTTATAAAGAGAGTAATATATCTTTACTTCTAAAACTACAGGGTTTAAATTTAAACAATTCCTTTAGTAAATGTGTAAATATGGGTATGAAACAGACATTGCCTTAAAGCGAGATTTACTCTATTCTGGCACAAGCCAGATTTTACCCGACAAAATGACATTTTAATTTCGCGCATAACATGACGTACACATAAACCCAAACACATACATGAAATCATTTCGATAACTCTCTCACACACACACACACACACATGTAAGCAAAACAAAAGCCTGAAGCACAATATCGATTGTGTGTTTGAGTGAAAGCACCAAAAACCAATGGAAGAGTAAATACCTCTGTGTTGGAATATATATTTAGGAAATATTGGAAAAATTGCCAAAAATTGTTGTTAAAATTTAAAAAAAGAGAACGAAAAAACAAATATACACAGTTTAAACAAACTAAAAGGAATAATATAAAAACAATTGTTTAAAGTGGAAAATGGTTAATAAAATAATTTTTTATTTGACTGGTTTCTTTACTTCAATATATGTATATATCTATATAATTGTAAAAATGACCTTTGTATTAAATTTAATTTCTCTATATAGAAAAATTGTTCAGTTTTCTATTTGTTTTTTTTTTTGCTGCGTTCATTTTTCTTTATAAAACTAAATTTGCTTGTCTCGTACGTGCTGTGCATATGAAAAAAGGACATTGATCAAATACACAAATACAAACATAAGATTACGAGCAAATAACAACAACAATAGCATCAACATAAAGAGAAAACACTCCAAATAAGTTTTACAACAACTTTTTCGTTCGTGTGTGTTGATTAGGTTCCTCTAAAGTTTTCCTTTACCAGGAATGTAAGGAGAGGAGCAGGTTGGTTAGAAGGCTAAACATTTTTATTTTTCTGCTGTTTTTTATTTAGGCTACAGTATCCTGTTGGAACAACTAAGAGAGCTTATCCCAAATTTTTTGTCGCTTTGTGAAAAAATTTTACGTGCTTGTAGATTATAAAGTTGTTGTCGGGTTTCGTTTTTCTTTTGCAATTTTCTGTCAACTTTGTTGACTGTTTAAGCAGTTTTTTCTTCGTTTGCTTGAGAAAACGTTAAAGAAAGAAAGTTTTCTTAGGTTTTTTCTTTGTGCAGTGTTTTTTTTTACATTTTTTTGTAGGCACTAAATTTGACAAATTTTAAATTACATAGAATATTTCATAGGTTTGTGTTTCTTGCTAGAGTGCGCGACAAGGTTACAAAAGTAATACTATTGATTTTGTTACTATGATTAAGAGAACTTTATACAATATCTTATGAATTTATTTAGCGGAAGTAGAATTTGAGCTTTTTAAAAATTTTAAAGAATTTCTTATGGAATACAAATCAGTTGGGGTACAACAATTTGATCTTGTTTGTATAATTTGCATAAGTTTTACACAAAGTCACTATTAAAATGTTTCTCCTAGAGTTAAAGTTATTTATTTGCATACTTAATATATGAGAGACTCCAGAGATCTCCAAAGTAGAACAATTTATTTTACCTAAAGAGAAGATAAGGTGAACATTTTATATTTGTAGATATGCCTCACCAAGAAGTCCGAGTTTTGTATGATGGTTCGTATTCTGTTTGAATACATAGGATTAAGAGTACACAACTGTACAGAATTTAACGAACAAGTTCAGACGATTGACAAGCATGTAGCTGCTGGTCCACACAAGGAAACATTTTTTGGGAAACTTTTGATTTTGCGTGATAGAGAAAGGGAGAATATCATTCATCTCTCTCGCGGTACGGAGTTTCTCGTACTCGAAAACTTGTTTTGTTTTGTTATTCTTCTCATTCGTACAACAACAGATCAATGCAATTAAACGTAGTTTCTGAAACAAAAGTTTCTATGTGTGGACATTAAGGACACTTCAAAAGAGAATTAAGAAAAAGTTTCTCAACAAAAGTTTCCTAGTGTGGACCAGGTCTAGTGAGAACACTACATTCTTAATAATTTCGACTGCCGGGTTTTTATCGAAATTAGGGAATACCAATGTGAAATTCTGTTTTTTGTTTTTTCCTCTATTGAATTCACGATAGCGACCACATAGTAGGCTAAAATTCATAGATCAAAGAAGAACTAATAAGTGTTATAGGAAATAACATTCCTCTATATAAAACCTGATGAATGTGCAATCAAAATGCCGTCCCTAGACTTAACCCTTCCGAAAAGGGGTATTCATTCTCCTCTGATAACTGAGCTTTGAATGAGATGGAACTCAGGAGGTCAAATATCACCACTTGTGCTCTAGCTCACAATGGATAGAAATAGGACTCTCTTGTCACTTATACAACGTATGGACTACCCAAGTTATACCTACTGTGGAATCTGTTGAAACGAAGAAGAAGAGGAATCGGTGCAACGCCTTCTATGTAGAGCACAGCCTACTCTATCATGGTAGAGCTCTTTTCCTTGATCTGGAAAGTCTCAGAATAAAATTACATTCTTGAATGTATTGTTGATCGTAAATTAAAGTATTAAAGTAAAAATTAAAAATAACATTAGCTCGTTTTCTATCATTCTGTAATAAAATTATACTTTGAATGGCGTAGCCTTTAAAAAAAATAATATTAAACGTTAATGAAATGCAATTTTCATAAAATTTTTATGACAAACAATATTAAACATATTATTGAATTTCTATAAAGCCTCAGAATATTATTAAAATAATAAATAAAAACTCATTTGTAATACAAAATACTCCTATATATATTCCATCATATTGTAAATACTGTAAATGATTCTTCAAAAAAAAAAATATTAAAGTGTTGCAGAGTATGAGTACGAAAGTGAATGAGTGTGTGAGTATGTAAACAATTTGGTTGATTTATGCTTAAAACACGTGCCAACATTTAACAACAAAATAAAATAGCAACATTATTTTTTATAACACGACAACAACAGCAGCAACAATAGAAGAAGCAGCACTAGCAAAATAACACATACTTAAAACACATGTTGTATTAAATGTATCCTATAGATACATTACTTTTTGACACTTATACATTTACATACATATGAACACCATTCTGCAACAATAACAAGAATTGCCAAAATAACAAAAAATAATAAATACAAGAAACAAGTAAAAGAAGCCTCCTATTTTTATTATTAATAATAAATACCAACACGTCAAAAGTGTTAAACAATTTTTATGATCATATTAATAAAGCTACAAAGTCACGTTTATAGCAAAAAAAAAAAGAAAATAATAAACAACAACAGCAGTAACAATAAGTTGAAAACATTATCAACATCCATATATACACACACTCATCTTTTCATTCTTGTTTGTTTATATGCGTATAAATGAATATCTTTGTCTATTGGTTTGTCCTGAGCAGCTAGCAATACTCTAGCCGTTGTTGTTCATGTGAAAATACCACAATATTTGTATCTTTTACTTCATTTTCACCTTCTTTTCATTTAATACACCCTCTATAAAAAAAACAAAACAAGAAAATCGAACAGCACGAAAGGCCATCATCAATTTTTGTTGCTGTTGGTTTTTATTATTGAGATACACAGTCAACCAACCCAACTTTAGGTTGCAAAATTTTCTTTTATTTTTATTATTACGACGAGTATAATGCTAAAGAAAATACGGGGAAAAAGGTAAGAAAAAGTATCATAAGTATAAAAATGACGATTATGGTCATGATGAGTATCATGATGATACTTATTTGCAAACTTTAAAATATAAAATGCAGATTGTTGTTTGTTACTAAGGAATAAAAATTAAATGAATAAATGTTTATGAGCTCAATTAACCGTTTTTATAGAAAAACACGTAGAATTTTATATATGAAAGAAAAATTTTATGAAATAATATCATTACTCGTTATATTTGAGATTTTTTGTACGATTCTGCTTAATTTAAAGATTTCCCCAGCCATGAATCCTTATCTGCCTCATTATATATGTTTCCTGATCCAATATTACATAAAAACCAAAAAATTCCAGTTTTAAAACGAAAAAGTACCAAAAATCATTTCCTACTGATTTTCATTCTATCAGGACTCTGAATTTTTGTTTGTACTTAGTTTAAACAATTTAAAATGTATAGTTTGGAGAACGAAAAAATGGCAAAATGTTCGTTTTAATAATAAAACATTTAATTTGCTTTTTGCCTTAATTCCGAAAAAATATATTTTATAAAAGAGGTGTTTTATGGGGGCAAGGATAAATATGGGATTATCCTATAACTATTGGTAGAGGGATTTACGTCTCCATTAAAAATATTTATGAAGAATTTAATCGTATTTATAAGTTTTTCTTTACCCTCAAGTCATTTTCAGAAAGGGACTTTATATGGGGGCTACGATCATTGCAAAATCTGGCAGTATTATTGAGACTTATATCAACATAAGTTTTGCCGATTTTTATAGATATATTAAAACATTTAACATAGTTATGAGCGCAAAAGCTCTATTCAAAGGTACGGTTGGCTAGGCGAAATAATGGATCGATTTTAACAATTTTCAATAGGCATCATTCTTGGGTCAAACAAATTAATGTGGTCGTAAAATTCTCTTGTAAATTGCTTCTTGCAGCGTGTGCCCAAAATTTACATAGACCCACAGACGGATGGACGGACATTCTGAGCCGTTTGAGTGTAATATTTTTGGGTGTTACAAACATTAGTACAAAAAGTGGTGTAGGGTTAAACAACATTTACTACAATATGCATTATTTTGCTGTCATTTCGTTTTGTCTATGAAAAAATATAATTTTTGATGAATTTTTTAAAAGGTGTCTCGAATTTTCGTTATTTATAGACACATTTTGCTGATTTTAAATCAAAAACTTTTTGAAATCTTGTCTATTAGAATTGCTGAACATTTGGATCCAAAATTATCTGGGGTCTTCTGAAAAATGATTTCAATAAACATACAGGCGGAAAGACAGACGGACACAGCAAAAAAACAATTTTTTATATTAATTCAAATTTAAATTAAAATGTTTATGGTATTTTTTTAAAGAGATTTTTTTAATTAGATTTTGTTTTTAAAAATTGTTTTCCATTAAAAATATCTGAAAATATTTGATTTTTTCTAAATAGCCAAAATAATTAAAAAAAAACCTTTCTATGAAATATTCAATATTCTTCACAAATTACCTCATGATTTACAAAATTTATTCCAAAACTTTTATTTAAAAAATCTTAAGAAAAATAAAATTCTACAAAAAAAACTCCCAAATATTCAACTAAATCTCAGTTGAAGTAAAAAAATAAATAAGAAAATCTCATCAAAACTTAGACACACGTAAAAATCATAAAAATCAAAATATTTCATTTAAACACAAAAACAACAACAACAAAAACCCAAAAAAAGTGTTTATGTGGATATGTGTGTTTTTATAAATGATTGCAAGAGTGTGCGTGGTAGAGTTGTAATATTTTCAATATTTTTTATTTTCCGCATTCCTTGTTCCGTTTTCTTCAACTCATTTTACTGCTAAAGAAAGAAAAGTTATGCTCCGTAAAGTATGCTACTTATTTTATATATGTATAAATAAATTTATTTTTGCATGTAATAGTATAAGTGTAGAAACGTGTGTGTGTGTGTGTTGGAAAAATATTATACCCCCTTGTGTAGCATTCTAGATGACTTTTTGATGACACTTGGCGCAGATTTTTATGGTACAAAAGTTGTAAAAATGTTGGCAAAGAAGCTTACAAACATTTTAGATATTTTCTTTTGTAATTTTTTTTTAAGGAAATATTAACATCTGGAGCTACTATACCAGCCAGCTATTGTAACTTGGACTTATAGTTTTTTCTTATAGTATTTTTGAGCATTTTTTGAAGTTTTAGTTTATCTCATTTTTGGAGAGTGTTGGAAGGCATATATATAACAATAGACAATTGTTTACTACTCACTTGTTAAATGTAAATTATATTTTTTGGACCAAGTTTTATAAATAGAGAAATCTTAGGAAATCATGTTTTATTTTATTAAATTTTTCTTGATTTATGTGTAGTTTTTTTGCTTTCATTTGTACACTTGTATTTTTTCTTAACAAAATGAAACTTTCAATTTCTTTTGTTTAACTAACCAAATCATTTCTGTTTTCACTTTTTTTCTAAAAAATAAAATAAAAACATTTATTTCTTAACTCGTCTTCTCTTAACGATCAATTGAAAACGCATTATCCTTAGATGTCTCTGTTATAAATCTACTAATGTCAACGCAAAAAAAAAACAACTTAATGGTCGCCAGACGAAAACAATTCAATAAAACAGAAACTACACTTTTACTGAAGAAAACTGCTATCCCTACAAAAGTGACAAATTCACTGAGTCTCATACAGAATTTGAAAAGTAAATTTCTTTCTTTCCATTTCATTCAACAATCAATTCAACTTTCAGCTCAACATCATTTCTTTCATACCACATGTTTGTTTGTTATTTGATTTATTGCCAGTCATTTAAACAAAATTCAAGTTACAATAAAATCAAAATTCTGGAGCAAACCTCTTTCCTGTTTATTACAAAATACTGAACAGGAACAAGTTCAAGGCACCAGTGTATGAATGAAAAGAAAATATAGACAGAACTGAGGGAAATAAAAGTCAAAAAGCATAAAATCATAAAGTTTGCAACATTAATTTTATTACCTGCAATTATTTCAAATTATTTACTTTTGAATAATAACATATTTTTTTGGTTTGCTTCTTCTTTAAAACTTGGTTTTTGCGAAGGAGCTTGTCAAAACCTAACAAGAGGGTAGAATATTAAGTTGTATTCTTGTTGTTGTTGTGGAAACTCATATTTCTTTGTCATTAATAACAATTAATTTATGAATAAGGTTAAAAACACTGACACATATCCTGCTAACAAAACACTCACACACACATGCTCTTACATTCAAATGACAGCATAAACATGTTTGAAAATGGATAAATGAAGATGTTACTATTTTTATCCTTAAAGTCAGCTGTTTTAACAGGAGTGTGAGTAAATGACTGACTAGCTTTTTATATGTGTTATATTGTATTAATGTATATATGTACATACGAGTTTGCTTGCATTTTTGTTTTCAAATGTCTGGAATAGGAGTGAAAAGTACGATATTGTGTCTGTTTATCAAATGATTGATTAGACCACAACATGCCAAGAATTATACATACAAACGAACAACATACATATATGTACGTGTTTGTTGTGTAATTCTGATATGTTTTTCTTATTTTTAATGGATTTTGGAGAGCAAAAGTCATTTCTTAGCTTATTAACTAATTTAAGAATAAATTTCCGTAAATACTGTAATTAACTAGCTCTTGTTGAGTGGAAAATTTCCTTAAAAGGAAATTGTTTTTTCAACGCTAAACTTCATCACACCCAATAATATGAAAATATATTTTAAAAAATTATTTCTGTTTTTATTTATACTTGCTAAAGAATTTTCTCAAAATGGATAAAGAATTTTCAAATTTTCCCAAAAATTATTTTACAAAAATAGTTGTTATAATAATTTTCTTTTTATATTCATCAAACAAATTGTAATCACTGATTCAGAAAAAACTGAGTTGATTATTTTCTGATCATAGTATGATCATATAAGGCAATGCTTTTAAAAATAATATGATTTTTTTAAACTAATAATAATCATAATATGTTTAGACTATAACTATTAATTAACCGTAGTATGTTTCTATTTGATTATGGTTAAAACAACCATATTGTTTTTACTTGTAGTTTACTGAACTGTTAGGTAGGGTCGATAGGACCCGTTTTAGGATACAACTCCGTTTTAAATAGATGAAGCTAATTGTCAGGGGTGGCATTTAGAAATATAGTATTCTTTACAGATTGCGTGTATAGGTTCCTTGAAACTCCGTCATATTATGAATATTTTCGTATCATAATATATTCATACATGTCAATGCATTTAATCTTAATGTAATTTTAATAAAACTTATAATAATCATGATTTATGTAGGCTATAACAATCAATTTAACCATAGTATGTTTCTCTTAAATTATGGTTACCACAACCATATTTTTTCTTCTTGTAGTTTACTAAACTGTCAGGTAGAGTCGAAAGGACTCCGTTTTGAATAGATCAACAAACAATCTGCATCTAACATTTACCAATTTCTGCAACTGCTAAAAATTTCACTAAAAGGGAGCCTAATCCTTCTTTCATATCTACCTAGCTGCCAGTGTTATTAGATGTCTGGTGCATATTACATTCATTTAATAAAATAATTTTTTAAAAAATATTTTTTATTTTCCTTTGATCCTCAGATCCGATGTTCAAGGTTTTCACTCACATATTATTAACAAAAAAAGTATGACATTCTAATAACTAGAAATGATTTTATACGATTTCAATAACTTTTTTCTCTTACCTACTGCAATCATCATTTCATTTTTCATACACGACCATAGTATTTTATATACTTTAGTAATTTACAAAGTCTTATATTAACTAATTGATTATTAAAATTTAATGAACACATAGATAATGCTTTAATGTTGTAAGCTATTAAGATAAGAGATATGTTTAAGAAGATAATGTTTAAACCTTAAATACTTGTCTTTTTTTAAATAGCATTAATTAGAAAATAAGAAACAATTTCTTTAGTACCTTAAAATATATGGAATTTTAGATTTCTACACAAACTTCTAAATAGGTATCTTTTAGGAGAATATTTGTTTATGTTAAGTTTAAAAAACATTTCTCAAATTAATTTACATTTTTGTACAAGTAATTCTATATTACACTGTATTCATAACTATTACATTTTAATTTAAGAATAGTTTAAGGTCTAATATTCAATTTGTTATATCATATATATTATCCTGGTTTACTACAAACTTAAATATTGAAAATATTCCTAAATATGTTACTCTAAATTAATATTAATCATACGCCTCCTCTATGAAAAAATTGTCAGTTTATATTTTTGAGTTTAAAAGTATTGTTTTTTAAATTTTGTTAAAAAATACGAAATACAAGACACTTTTGCAACAAATTAGAAAATATTTGTTTCCATATTTTTAATTGTTCATAAAATGTTAACATTTGTTTGAAAAAATTTTTTTTAGAAAACAATTGTGCTGCATATCCTAAAATTTTTAAAAACCTTTATTACTTAAGCAAAAATTTCCTTAGTTTTTCTTAAAAATTTGTAATAATAAAATCATTATTCATTTTATTTATTAATTCTATTTTATTCAATACTTGACCAGCATTTATAATTATCTTAAAAAATATATTTTTTACATTTTAATTGAATATTTTTTTCTACTTTCTTATATTTTGAATTTTTCTTTCTAACATTCTTTTCAATTTTCACTGCAATACCATTCAACTTTATTATAAAAATAGAATATTTTTAGACTTTTTTCCAAACACTAAAATATCTTTAATATTATTTATTTAAGTAGGTGTGGAGTATATTTCCATAAGTGAATGTGTGTGTGAATATATTTTTATACTTTTGTTCTATATTAAAAAACCTCATGCGCCCACCTTCCTTTAAATTTTTACTCTTTATTTTTTTGTTCAGTCCGTTGGTTGAATGTTTGTTTTGAGCTTTTTTTTCTATTTCATCTAAAATTGTATAAAAGAGGAATTAAACTTGCCAAGCACGTTGCAAGACAAACGTAGCAGGCGTGAGAGTATGTTTTTTCAGGGTACTGATACTAATACTGCTACTAACACAGGCAGTGGTAATAGCTGTATTTTCACTGCTGGTAGGAGTTTGTAGGGGGAAAGACTTGAAGAGTTTTGTAGAGTAAAGTAACTAATTATTAAGCAGGATTAAAATGTTATACAATATACTACTGCAGACAAATTCATCAACACACACATACACACTCTTAAATATATAACATGGTATCTCTGTGTATGTGTGTATATGAAAACTGCTGGAAAAAAATAATAAATTTTTCATATTGAGAACATGATAAGTGAAAACATATGGCAGAAAATTTAATTTATTTTTGTGGTTTATGAACAGCAGCAGCTCAAGAAGAAGCAAATATGCAACAAAAAAAGGAAAAAGTAATACTCTTGTATATAATAAAAATTTAATTTATATTTTTTATTTAAATAGGTATTTATAAGATATATTTATATTTTTATAGTTGAAAATATAGTTTTACGAGTTCATATGTCCATCAATCTCATCATCAACATCATCATCATGTTTATTCATTTGCTAAGTTTTTATCTGAATTTTGGCCAAAACAATTTTATTTTATTATCTTGTGTACAACTGGACGTATGATTGATGTAATAAACTTTTTGGTTTTTGTTTAATAGTTTTGTGGCCATTTTAGCTTATTCTTATATTAAAATGTTTTAATATTAAATTTTAGGTTATTGCTATTGGAAGTTTATTGTATTGGGATTATAATAAATATCATCATAAACACTTAGATATGAATATAAAGTTTTAAAAAACAAAAACAAAAATTTAAAAGGCTTAAGAAATATTGGAATAAAACCAGAGTCCTTTAGTTATTGAACTACTAAAACGGCAACTAATTGATTATAATGATTTAATAAACACCCGGATAATGATGTTGGCAGCTATTGGGACAGGATTAAGAAATTTTAACTAACTAAAATTTAAATTTTACTATTTGTTAATGGCAATATTAGGAAATATCATACAATTAAGTAAATGGCCAATAATTTTGCTTTTACTATCATTTTGACTAAATATCAATCATAACAAACCTGATCCATTACAACAAGAAAGTATATGTATTTATGCTATGTAATGTACAAGTGGACAAACATTTCTACTTTTAAAGCATTGCTTAAAGTCAAGAGTAAACTGAACTTTGATGGAAGAAAATGTGCACAAGTTTTTCTAAAAGTA
>NC_060950.1:3339413-3391608 GCF_022045245.1 Lucilia cuprina | reverse complement strand
ATTGAATTTTGCTTAAAAAAAAACTAAGCAAATGTTACTTTTCCAGAAAAATACTTTTTCCGAAGAAAATTTTTTATATTTCAAATTACGACAAAATCGTACAATACAGCTAATAATGAACTAACTCCTGTATCTACTAATTTTAACCCGGAAATTTATCGTACGATTGTTTTTGGGGTTTTACTTAAAAAAAGCTCAACTTCTTAGCTGTAGTTAAAGATATCGTACTTTGTTATTGGATTAATACAAACTTCAATATAAATAGTTTTACAAAACTTGCTTTAAATTAATATTAATCATACGCCACCCCTCAAAAAATATAAAATTTCTTTTAAACCCACTATTCTAAAACGTTTGTTCTTCTGTTTGAAAATAATTAAAACATTGATCATAGAGCTATAAATGTATATATATTCTGAGTCCTTATAGGCTCTAAAAGCAACTTGGCTGTGTCCGTCTGTCTAATTTTCGACACATACATAAGTATCTAAACGTGAGAACTAGATTATTCCATAAAAATCATTTGTGAAGGTATTAATGTAATATTGGACAAAAATTATTTGGTCTGGGAAATAAATCCGTTTTTTACATTCTGTAAAGATCGATCGATTAATCAGAATTTGATCTGAAGGAAAGATGAGTGAAACAGAATGTTGAACTTGAGATTGCAAAGTTTGAACAATGTAAGAATCAGTTTTTTTCAAACAATATATCTTTCATTCTTTGATTTCAAGCTCATCGGAAAACTGAAGGACAAAACTATAAAAATATTAACCCTAGTTTAAAGGGAGAATACAAAAAAAAAAAAAAAAAAAATATTTCATTATTTATGTATGTATATCCATAGATTTTTTTATATGTCTACAAAACCAACACATATAAAAAATCTAGGTTTCGCAAAAATACAAGAAACGTTTTACAACTTTTTTACTGCTTAAATTTTATGCTCGTCCAATATTATCCCTTTTGTATATTAGAGCTGCTTTATTTTATTTGTCAAATATGTTGTTGTCTCGAAAATCCCATAGAAACTCACTAACACACACATACATATGTGTATGTGTTTAAATCTAACCAAGTATTGAGCAATAGTAATCAGAAAATAAAAAAGAAAAGTTCGAAAAAAACATAAACATCATTAAATAAATAGTTTTACTTTCGCCAATAATGTTTGTTTTATTGTCACACAAATACACAGACGTGATTATACACACACTTATATACATACAGTTTATTGGTATTAAGTACATACTAAGTAGTATTAGATTGTTGAAATCCCTTAAAAGTAATAAAATATTTCTTTTTTTAGGTTTATTGGCTTAGAAATGTACAATTACATATTTCGTTTTATTTTTCTTGTTGTTTTTATTTCTTTTTAAAGCAAAAAAATAAAACATATAAAGAAATATTCGATTTCTTTAGATTTAAATCAATGATTAGGGAAGAAATATTTTGAATCAAGGCTGGATAAAAGTTTCAAAACTTATAAATGTCTGCTAGAAGAAAAAGTAGCCTTGAATTAAAATATTTTACACTACCTTGCACTATTTTATTGCAGAAAATTTTAAATAAAACAATAAATTTTGCCTTTTCCTTAAAAAATTTTTTTTCTCTTATTATTTACTTATATGTATTATTTCTGAATTTAATTTTTCTTTTTTCTTTCTTTAAAATAAAAATCTATATTTTCTTTTACATTTTTAATGCACATTTTGTTTCTTGCTGTTCATAGTTTTAAGTTTTATTTTCATCAAAATTCTTCACGTGCCGTTGATGTCGAGACATTAGTTTGTAGTTTTCTTTTATTTTCAATTTTCTTTTAAAACTATAGACAAGTTTTTATGCGACGAAAAATATTACATTAAAGCATTAACAAGAATGAAGCTAATATTTTTTCTTGTAACCTATTGAATCTTTTAAAATTATTTTTTTTTTTTAAATTTTCTGCTATTGAAAATATTTAAAAAAAATCTTAAAATAATAAATTGTTTTAATTCGTTTTTTTCATTCAACAGAATTACTTAGGTTTTCTTGTGCATTTTTCCTTCAATGAAAACCAATAAAATTTATTATTTTCATCTATAGAAATAATTTTTGCTAATTTTCTTTTATAGGAAGTATTTGCTAATTTTCTTTTAAAGAAAAATTTGTAACCGCTTATGGCCTATAAGCTGGGTTATTAAATAAATAAATACAAATTTTGCTAATTTTCGTTTATAGTAAAATTTTTATTTTCTTTAATAGAAACTGCTAATTTTATTTTTGAGCAAATTTGCCAATTGTCTTCTAAATAATTTTGCTAATTTCCTTCCAAAGAAATTTTTTAATATTATTTTTTTATAGAAAACTGACAAATTGTCTTCTGCAAAGAATATTTGCTAATTATTTTTAATGGAAAATTTTTTCTATTTTACGTCTATAGAAAATTTTAGCAAATTTTCGTTTATAAAAAATGTTAACAGAATTTTTATAAAAAATTTTTAATGTATTTTCTTTATTATATATTTTTTTAGATGTTTCTATAAAAAGTTTTATATTCTTTTATGGAAATTTTATAAAAATTTTTGATATTTAATATTCAAAAATATTTTAATATTCCAAAATTTGTTTGCCAAAATTAGGTAATATTTACTTCTTAAGAAACTATGGGCATATTGTTTAATAAATTTTTTTTCTCTAGTAAATTATAGATTTATAAAATTTTTATAAAACTATGATTATTTAGTTCCACTTTTATTACATAAATTTTAAATAATTTTTATCTTTCTTTTTCTTCTCTCCCTTAAGTCATATAATGCTCCAGATAAGAAATAATGTTCACTCTTCCCTCATTAATTTTTGTTGATAATAAAAAAATATATATTTTAAAAGTATGCATTAGTGAGCAATGCAGTTTCTTTATCTCTCTAGGGATATAGGTTGAACAAGAAAAAAAATCAACTGAATGAAAAATTTATTGATAAAAAAGTAAAATAAAATAAAAGGGAAGGATACTCAGCTAGGAAATAAAATAAAAAGAAAAATCAGATAAATATTACATAAAGAAAATTGAATAAGTTAAAATGATATAGAAATATAGAAAATAATTATTTAAATAACAGAAATGTTAAAAACAATTTCCAAGTAATGCTGTTATTTATTAGTGATTATTAAAATTATAACTTTAATTTTAAGATTTTTTGTAGAGGAATTAAAACCATCCTCGTTCAGTGTATATATCAACATAAATCTCACAATTTAAATTTTTGTTGTTTTTAAATTCCATAAAAAATCACCTTAACAATGTCTCTTTAAAAATGTCTTAGAAAATTGCCACCATTATTTCAGTTAAAGATTGGAGAAAAAATACTAATATTTATTAAAATAGCTACATAATAATGTCTGTCTGTCTGCTACTATTTATTCGTTGTTGTAGCAATCCTTAGAGATGTTAAATAATTTTCAACTTAAACAGATGATGGGAATTGAGAGAGAAAATAAATAAAACACGAAAATAGAAGGAGAATATGTAGTTTGGAGACAAGACAATTTAAACACAATGTTTTCGGGCAGCAAAAAGAAAAAGTCATAAAATTCACTTTGGGGAGCCGCAAATCAACTTAAAATACTTTTTCCAACTATTTAAATACTACGAACAGAAACATTTACATAGATTTTAAATGCAGACAAACATTTAAATGAGAGAGAGCGTGATGGGGGGGGGGATACAAAGTTCTTGAAAATAATTTAAAAATTCTTTAATAAAGTTAAGGTTTATGAGAAATGAATTAATGTAAATAAAAGGAGACGAATTATTATGAATTGTTAGCAGTTAATTTTAGAAAATTTAATTTCTTTAATTTTGTGTAAATTTTATTTATAAAAAAATTTATAAAAGCATTCTGAATAGAAAATCTTATTAAGAATTATTTTTTTTTTAAATTTTTGTTGGTTTATTTTGTTACTTTTCCCTTAAAGGGTTAATCTAACTGCATGTTTATCTTCTATAAATCATTGTTTGCTGGTGCCATCCGGTTTTCATTTGTTCCCTGAAATTGTTTTCTTTTCATATTTTCCACTGCAAAATATTCAAGGCTAAAAGAAAAATGAAAAAAAAACATAATACTATCAACAGCCAACTCATAATTTGTTAAAAAAGATCGCCTGTTTGATGTTCATTTTTTTCACTAGAAACAAAAAACAAATTGTTCTGGCAATTTACAAAAATTCATTGTTATAATTTTTCTCTATTTCATTTTTTTAACATTTATATGCATTCTATTCTTAACGAACAAGGAAAATGAAGTTTAAGTTTTTCAAGAAACAATAAGGACACTCATATAAGCGACTAGAAAGAATTCTTGCAAACTCCATGATCTATGATCTCTCAACTGATGATTCAAATTGTTTTCGTGTTGTTTATTTGAAACACAAACGGTTTTAGAGATTTAGTGAGATGAGATGTGGAAGTGCTTTATGTGAACACTTGTCGTATCGGTCTTATTTTACGATGACCTTTTTCATTTACAGTGTGAGATTCTTTGACGACTCTTACACGCAGTTGGTGGCAATTTTTGACCATAGTTCTGTCGGTCCATATTATAGTACTCGAGCTTTCTATACTGCTGCCCCTTTATTTAACTTCCAAAATGCAAAAAACATCAATTCAGATGGGTTTGTCTCTATTCATCCGGCAATAGACCACGAGAGACATTATTCGTTTACCGAAACACGAATCTAACAATTAAGGCAAAGACTTCGTTCTTAATCACAGGGAACACCCACCAACTCATTTCAAACGTGTTGCTGTGTCTTAGCAACATCATCGAACTTATCCCTACATTCTCTTCTCGTTTATTTGGGTTAAACCACATACATCCCGAAGGGAACTCTCCAACAACGGAACAAGATAAAGTCCAAACTATGTCCTGTGGGCTACCGTTTCCCATATCATATTATTCCAAGGAAATCGGAAGGATACATTTGATCATCACCAGTTAATCACCAAACTGGTAGCACCTCTTTCCCGGGATATCAAATAGTTGCAAATTAAGGTTTTAAAATGAGTTGCCTTAATGATTCTTAATTTTAAATGCATTTGAAAAAAGGTCTGCAGGTCTGCATAAAGTACAAAAAAAAACAAAAAAAAATTGTTAATGTTGTTCAGTGTTAAATTGTTGTTGTTACTTTTTGTTGCTTGATATTGTTGTTATTTATGGAGTGCGCATTTTCTTGTTAATGTCTTTATTTTTTACGTCTGTTTGCTTGTTTGTCTTTTAAGACTTTGTTTCATTTGTTGTTGTTGGTTTTGTTTGCTTCTTGTTGGCCATGTTTGTTGTCTTGTTTTCAGCCTCAAAAACGAGGTTGTGGTTAGAACTACAATTGAGTCTTGAACTAAATAGTTTGTCTGTCTGTTTGCCTGTATCTGTTTCATATTTGTAAGTTTATTATTTACAATAGTGTCTATGGTTTTGCGGTAATGTTTATTAGATTATAACTGTTATTTATATAGAACAAATGTATATATTTTCCTGGTTCCTTTTTAAAACTATATTTAAGTTTTTCTTATTTTTAAAGGAAAGTTATCTTTTATATATTGAATTAAATAGAATTTTTAACATTATTTAAAAACAAACTAATTTTGTAAGCACTTTTGTATAAATGTAATTTTGTTTTTAATACTGTAAATATTTTTACATAATTATGTATTTGCATAATTTTGGCACAAAAAATAAATTAAATTGAATATGAAATCAGAATAACACATTAATGTTCGTTTCAAAATGAAACTGACACAAAAGTATTTCTTACAAATGCATTTACTTCACACACTCATTCATTTACAACATTTAAATCTATGGGGAATATTCATTTACTTCCAATATGCCAAAAAAAATAAGGTAAAACTTAGGTTTTCAAGAGAATACTTAATCTAGAAAACATGCAAAATCCATTATCACTTTTGTTTCGAAGTGCTTTTGTATATCTGAAAATATTTTAAAATAAAGTGATGAATTAAAGACAAACATTGTTTATTCGCATTTGTATTTAAAATACTGTGAAAAACAAACCTTTTGCAAAAAAAATAATAATAAACAATATATTTTTCTGATTGCTTACTGTAAAATTCTAAAATTATTTCATTTATTAAACTAATTTTATTTTAGTTATTATCTTGTTTATTTTTAATGTGCGCTAAATATAAATTATAATTAAAAATTTTGCACCCCAGGACGTATGAGTATTAATAAAGCACTTATACGTCACAATAACCAGCAATTTTACACAACTCGCTCTTCCATGGAAAATAAAGGGTATTCGTTTCATTGGTGCAAAATTTTATTTTAAATGATCAAAATATTAAAAGTATGCTTGATGTAATTAAACTTTTTAATACAATTATCTGTGAGTTTTTTTAAACATACATATTTTGTGCTATTTGTGAGAACTGGAAACCCTAAATATTATAATATTACACCGAACAACACAATTTATTTACCAACAACAAATACCACTACTACCACATTAAAAACAACAGCAAACCAAAACTACAATTATTTGATTATACAATCGGATAAAGCAAATTACTTGCTGCAGTAAACATACGTTCCATACAACATGATTATGATTACAATAATCATCATTATCATGATATTTTCACCATAAAATATATTATTTTAAATTAAACTACTGAAGAAAAAAATAACCGAAAAATAAAACCATTCAAGCAAACCAAACATGCCAAAATATTTAATTTTAACATTATTTACACATTTACTCATATGCACTCTTAGCCACAACTGACAATAACCAGCAGCATCAAAATTACCTTCATTATAAAGTTAAAATTATTTTTAATAATTACTAAAACTGTTTAAAAAATTGGTTTAATAGAGGGTTTTGAACCAACATACTCTCCTACAACTATTTATGATTTCCTCTAGTAATTTACTTCATTCATTTTCAGTTTTTTGTGTTTTCTGCAAATTGTTGCATTCATTTGTTTCTTTAACCTAAGGCTTCTTTGCAAATTAGTTCAATTTTAAATAAATTTTTAGCAAAATATTAATTATAAAATTTTACCAAAATTTGCATTAATTATTCAATAATATTTCATTATGTTAATAAATCTATAAAAGTAATTGTGGATTTATTGATGCAGTTTTTAATTGAATATTTTTTGTGTGTTTGTATTGGCAGAAAAGTAAATAATTACTATTTAAATAGAAGCAATTACTGGATAAACTGATGAAATAAATTTAGTTTTTTTTGGCATAAAAAAAATTATGGGCAGGATTTCTACAGATTTCCCTTACACAAAGACTATAGACTAGACTATAGATTAGACTATAGATTAGACTATAGACTAGACTATAGACTAGACTATAGACTAGACTATAGACTAGACTATAGACTAGACTATAGACTATACTATAGACTAGACTATAGACTAGACTATAGACTAGACTATAGACTAGACTATAGACTAGACTATAGACTAGACTATAGACTAGACTATAGACTAGACTATAGACTAGACTATAGACTAGACTACAGACTAGACTATAGACTAGACTATAGACTAGACTATAGACTAGACTATAGACTAGACTGTAGACTAGACTATAGACTAGACTATAGACTAGACTAAAGACTAGACTATAGACTAAACTGTAGACTAGACTATAGACTAGACTATAGACTAGACTATAGACTAGACTAGAGACTAGACTATAGACTAGACTATAGACTAGACTATAGACTAGACTATAGACTAGACTATAGACTAGACTATGTCTATAGTCTAGTCTATAGTCTAGTCTATAGTCTAGTCTATAGTCTAGTCTATAGTCTAGTCAAAAGTCTAGTCTATAGTCTAGTCTATAGTCTAGTCTATAGTCTACTCCATAGTCTAGTCAATAGTTTAGTCTATAATCTAGTCTATAGGTTAGTTTATATTCTTAGTCCAGTCTATGTTTTACTCTGTACTCTACTTAATGGTCTTGTCTATAGTGTAGTCTACGTCAGTCTAAGGGCTATTCTATAATCTATTCTTTAAGTTAGTCTATAGTCTAGTATAGTGGTAAAACAAAATTGTCGATAAAGCCGTTTGATTTCCCTTTGCTTATTTATATGACAACTTTGCTCCCTCCCTATAGCCACTACTCTGTTTACATTTTGTTCTTTAAGTATTTAATAGAGAACAATCACTACTGCATCTCTTTTACTAAATTTCATGATGCAATTGGAAGGCTCATGCGTTGTGCAAAAATAAGAGCAGCCCCAATGTAAAGACAAAAATGAGAAATGAATAAAAATTTGAAAGGAAATTTATGACAAACTAGCTAATTATTATTTATCCGCCCTGATGGTTTTGCTGTTGTAGTTTTAATTAAAGCAATAGTTGAAAGAATTGTTGTATATAAATTTAAATGAAAAAGAAAAAAACATGAGTATATTAAAAGCACACACAGTCACACAATGAGGGGCAAATAAACAAATTGCCAACCTTATGCTAAGAAGTAATGTGTGTGTAGTTGTAAATGGGTTTTTGTGAACGAGGGGGGTATTAAATGAAAAACTGACGTTTATATTTGACAAGGGTGTGTTTTATTGTTGTTGTTGTTTTTGCAGTATTTTCTACTTTTATTATTTAGAGAGGTTGCTGTTATTCTATTGTTTTTTTCTGTTTAATTTAACGGTATATTGTTGTTGTAATTTTGTCTTTCTTTTTTCTCTGTTTTTAAGAGTAATGCGCAGGTTTGTAATTTTAGGGAAAAAAACGTACTTTATTTTGTCTATTGGAAAGCGGCCGCTAATATTAGATTTGCGTTTTTTTTTTTTTTTTGATTTTCCTGAGTTTGTAAGCTACACAGAACCACGAACGAATTAAACGAATCAAACGAAACGCAAAGAGAATATAGTTTTTTTTTTTTTGTTGAAAAAAAGGGGAGGATAATGAAAATTGCAGGGTACCAAGTGTCTGTTGTCACCCTTTAGCTTTTAGTATTTGCGTGTATATGGAAAGTGAATCGCGCGGTACACACGCACGCACATTGTGTTGTAATAATAATTATATTTATAAAAAATAATAGAAAAAAATTATATATTTAAAAAATAAAACAAAAAATTTTAATTAAAAAAAAGAAAAAATAATTTTTTAGCAAAATCACGCAAAGTGATTTTTTTTTCTGTTACAATTATTTGTTGTGTGTGTATGTGTGTGTGTGACTTGTTTCTTTTACTTAGAAATATTATAAAATAATTTTGCAAATTTTGTCCAAAAAAAGCTA
Organism: Lucilia cuprina; assembly: GCF_022045245.1. Taxonomy (NCBI): domain Eukaryota; kingdom Metazoa; phylum Arthropoda; class Insecta; order Diptera; family Calliphoridae; genus Lucilia; species Lucilia cuprina. The sequence continues at coordinate 3,382,336 of NC_060950.1, read as the reverse complement.
AAATTTTCAAAAATAATAAAGAAATTAAAAAAAAAAATTACAGCTTGCAAATTAGTGTTAAAAGTTTTTTTTTAAATAAAATTTAAATTATTAAAAAAATTATTCAACAAATTATTAAGCACCAGGTTTATAAACAGGTATTTAATTTAATTTCTTTAAATTTTTAAAACAAATTTCCTTTTTTTAGATTTTTATTAAAAATAAAAGAAAAAAAGAATCATGACTTATTATCTCATACTTTAAACCTTGTCTCTATTGGAAACTGTAAAAGTGTGTTTATATATGTGTGTGAGTGTGTGTCGAAAAACGTATGTATGTGTAAACCAGTTTCTTCCTCCTTTTTGTCTGCATATTTTGACATTTCCGTTTTTTTTTTTCATTCTTCTCCATATCTGGAGAGGGATGTCAATTGCGAAAAGTGTGAGAGTGATAGAGAGAGGGTAGGAAAAACGCTTAAATTTAAGGAAATTATGTAAAAGGAAGTCAAAGTATTAAGCAAAAATTAAATATTTAGTAGAAAATTTTAAAAAAAATTCTACTATCAACAGCGTTTTAAAGCTCTACACTCAATTAAAACTAAATCTGATGTTGCATCATTTTATTTACTTCCTGCATAAATTATGACATATGGGAAGCTGTCATCTCTAAAAAAATGTTGACATTTGCTTATAAAAAACGCCTAAATAATAAATAGTTTACACACTAAAAACTGGATTACATTTCAAATTATAAACTATACTTCCTTATATAACAAACTATAGTTCAGAGACTTAACTAAGAACAAGACTATTGCTCGGAGTATAGACTCAATAACTAGATATTAGTGAAAAATCAAAACTAATTTTTCCAACTTAAAGGCTATAGAATCGACTAAAGTGCAATTTCTAGACTATGGACTGGACTATAGGACAGAGTAAAACCAAGATTAGTCCAGACTAGATTAGAGACTAGACTATAGACTAGACTATAGAATAGACTAGATTATAGACTAGACTGTAGACTAGACTATCGACTAGACTATAGACTAGACTATAGACTAGACTATAAGACTAGACCACAGAATAGACTATAGACTAGAATATAGACTAGACTATTGACTAGACTATTGACTAGCATATACTCTAGTCTATAGACTAGACTATAGACTAGACTATAGACTATACTATAGACCATACTATAGACTAGACTATAGACTATACTATAGACTAGACTATAGACTAGACTATAGACTAGACTATAGACTAGACTATAGACTAGACTATAGACTAGACTATAGACTAGACTATAGACTAGACTATAGACTAGACTATAGACTAGACTATAGACTAGACTATAGACTAGACTATAGACTAGACTATAGACTAGACTATAGACTAGACTATAGACTAGACTATAGACTAGACTATAGACTAGACTATAGACTAGACTATAGACTAGACTATAGACTAGACTATAGACTAGACTATAGACTATAGACTTGACTATAGACTATAGACTTGACTATAGACTATAGACTAGACTATAGACTATAGACTAGACTATAGACTAGTCTAGACTATAGACTAGTCTAGACTATAGTCTATTCTAGACCTGAGACTAGCCTTTAGAATAGACTATAAACTACTCTTTAGGCTACACTATAGACTAAACTATTCACTAGTCCTTAGACTAAACTATTCACTAGTCCTTAGACTAGACTATAGACTAGTCTATAAACTAGACTATAGACTAGGCTATAAACCAGACTATAGAGTAGACTATAGACTAGACTTTAACGTTTTTAAACAATTGCTGTAAAAAAAAACTTTGAATTAAAATAAATCTGTATGACATATATTTTTATATTACTTTTCGCAAAAAATTAATATTTAATTATTTTACTTAGAATCCACTTAAAGTGTCAACTTATTTTTGTCTAACCAAAATACCATCCTTGTCTATGACACAAAAAAAAATGACAAACAATCCGCAACCAGTCAAAGCAAATAAACAAACATAGAAGAGACACATGCATTTAAATATTTAAGTAACTTCGTAGGATAAAAGCAAGGACTTGTTTTTTTTTTTCGTTAACTCCTGTCACTCAAAAAAACAAGACATTTAAGTGGCAGGGACAATATAACAACAAAAAAGTTTTTACCTTTAACTTTTGTATTATTTTTGTTGCTCTTTGTTAGTTGCCACCATCAATTTATGACACAGTTTTAGCACTCTGTACTTAAATAACTACAAACAGCAGTTCTATATGCAGCTGTTAGTAAAAAATAACTTTGTTCGACAAGTGACTGTGGCAGCAGTTTTACAATTAAACTAGTTGAAGTAAGTAGTAACAACAGTGTTTTTTGTAGTTTGCGAAAAAAATCTATAGAGATATGTCAGCGCTGCAAGGTGAATAAAGTGACAATTTTACACCATTTACATTAGGGAGAGCAAAAAATATAGGCTTATTTTAGAAATATTTTCTGCTAGAAATGGTGTTTGCATGCTGCTTTGTTAACACATGTGTAACAATATTTTTTCGTTTTCTTTTATTTTAGCACAGGTGACAATTCTACCCATTTCCCTGAATTCACTCTAAAACTTTCATTATTTTATTTTTGTTTCTTATTTTTAAGTCAACCTTAAATTTGTCTATTCCTTTGGGTCTGAATGTGTCAAAGTGACAGACATATGTCAAAAAATATATGTGTCTGCTGTATCATTTAACCATTAAAATTAACAAATGAAGTCAAGAAAAATGAAATATTTAGAAACAGAAATTTATACAATAAATCACATAAATATAGAGCAAAAGGTCAGTTATTTTTTTGGTTATTTTTCAAGCAAAATATAAATAATTGTTTCTTTTTTTTTCTTAATATTTAAAGCAAATATAAATATGACATCTACTATACATACAAAACTTTTTTATATAAAATTTATGCATGTGTTGGAACTGTTTGAAAACAACAAAATTAGCATGAAGACATCATTATCTTGTCTTTATCATTTTTATCGTCTCATCATTTTTATTATTTTCTTTTTCACTTTGTACTTTCGTTATCTGGAGACTTTCATTTATTTCACAGCAAAAAAAGTAAGAACTTACAACATGACATTTGTAAGATAAATGTTGTAAATATTTAAAGTATCTTTATTTGTGTTATATATTTGTTAAATGACCTTTTTATTATCATATAAATAAAATTTATTTTAAATGTTTTAATGATAAATAAACTTTATTTTTGCTGTGGATATAAATTAACTTGGTCAAGGAAATTATAATTTAATGTCAAAATGACATGACATGCAGATACATATATATAAGAATTGCAAACTTGTTAGTTAGTTGGTTAGTTAGTTGGTTGGTTAGTTAGTTAGTTAGTTAGTTAGTTAGTTAGTTACTTAGTTAGGTAGGTAGTTAGTTAGTTCGTTAGTTCGTTTCCGAAGAAATACGCATAGGCCTGTTGGGCGCTGTTGGGATTCGAATTTACTACCTCCGGTCGCCTAGACTAGAACACTAAACGCTGGAGGCCACTCTCTTTACAAGTTTTTTTTTCAATTCTTTTAATAAAAAAGTGTCTAGGACTATTGTCGATAGAAAAAATGTCTTCTTTAAAATATTCCTAATAGAAAAGTGTTTCTATATAAAGATTACCCTTTAAATGAAAATGTGCCTTATTATACAGTTATACATGTATGACAAGCCATTTGCTAAGATATGACACTTTTTATGAAAAATTGTCTCAAGTACGTGGATAGTGAAAAACTAAATTTTAAATTTAACATAGAATTATTATTAATTTATTAAAAATATATTCCTATTTTTTGTATTTAAACATCTTTAATATAAACACTAATGCCTTCTCCTTTGCCCTTTTACGAAACTTTCAATAATTTGCTTCATTAGTTACAACTGTATTTAATAAGTGTTATTTGGTTTGAGAGAGAGAGCTCTCTGTCAAAAATTGTACAAATATTGTAAAATTTATTTGAAAACATATTTCAAGTGTGGTTAACATATTTTCATAAATTTGCATTTATTTTTATGAAAAAAAAACAAATAATATTTTCGACAAGATTTTATACTATTTAACAAAAACCAACATGCTTTGAAAATAATTTTGATGATAAATTATACTCTACTACTGTAGAACCACTGAACGTATGAGTATTATGAAATATTTTAATAATATGTATGTAGAAACCACACACACAGGCATACAAGTTAAAAAAAAAATTAAAATAAAAACACTAGCAGCTGAATGAAATAACTAACAATAATGATGAAAGAACATATTTCACATGTAAAATGTTAAGAAAAACAGGAGTTCCACAGAAAGGAAGTTAAAATGAAAAATTATTTTACAACAATTTTCAATTCGTTTTACTTCTATGGAATACCCCATTACTACACTGTGTGTGAATGTTTAAGCTTATGTTTACATATGAGGAAAATTAAGGGTTACATGGTAAATAAATTTTAGAGGTTTAATTAAAGTGAGAGGGTGTGGTTGAATGTTTGTGTAAGTGGTTGATGAACTATTTTGTAAATCTTTTTCTTGGCAAAATAAATAAAAACCTCACACATACTTATATGGATACACTTTTCCTATACACACAAAAACAAAAAGCTAGTTAGTGTAAATTTTGAGGTTTAACATTTTTTTTCATCATTTTTCTTGTTGATACTTAAAAGTTTCCAAAGAACAAAATTTGTAGGAAAAACAAGTACGAAAAAATTTTCAAAAGAAATATACTGCTCATCATACAACAAGTATTTTTGCCATGACAAACACTCTAACTCAAACATTTTAAAGTAATGATATTGAATTCATCAAAACGAAAAAGTTTTACATAAAATCATAAAAGTGAAAGATTAATAGTTTTTGTAAAAATTATTAAGTTTAACTTTTTAAATATTAAATAGTTAAAGTTTTATGTTATTTAAATAATTTACTTGCATTTTTGTTTAAATGTCTGTTATTTTTTTATTTTTTGTCATTTTTGAAGTTATAAAATTTATGCACCCGGAGGTATTATAAATTACCGTCACCTTGTAATCGATATTATTTGCGGCAAATGTACTTCATATTCACACACAATGATATATACATTCTCTTTCTCATTCTCTTTAAAGTAAAACATTGCAACTTGTATGCACAAACGTATGCAAAAAGACAATGAAATTTACAGTCATTTATTCTTGTTTGATATTATTTTTGTTCATTAAGGTGGCTAAAAGAAATACTTTGTTTTTAATCAATTTAATAATATTTTTCTAAAGAAATCGAAATTTTTGGAGCCTCCTTAAGTAAAATTTTAACTACATGTAGTATTTGTTTGTATTTGTAGGAAATATTTTATTGTGTATTTGTCGCCCCGAATCATAACTTATGCAAAAAAACTACAACTAATACCGAGGTTTTTACTTAAATTTTGAAATACTTAAATGATTAATGGAAATTAATTAGAAAAAAGATCATAGAAGGAGACTAAATTGTAATAAAACCATGGAACATCGAAACATTCGAAAAATAAATTTGTATTAATGACTTTAATACTTAAGCAGTTAGAATAATTGTAAAGAATTTTAAACGCAATAGTAATTGGTTTGAATAATATAAGCTCCTTTAAAGTTAGACACTTCTTTCTCAAAACCTAACTAGTAGCCCTCGTAGAAAATAAAATATATTAACACATACTAAGAGCAGTAAATATGGTGTGATATATAAAGAACATCGAGACAGAGAGAGAAAATCGCAAAAACATGTTTAAAAGCAATAACACTGCATTGCGAATAAAATTTATATCTTTTGGGGTCTACTAAAAGGAACAAATTCTAAAGGCATTTTAAAATGGGGGCGAAAAGAAACTATGTAATCTCAAACCGTTAATAACTTAGTAAATAAGTGTTTAAATGGAAAAAGCTCGATTTGTGATCACTAATATCTCTGTCTAAAAATAGGCTTTTCATACAAAAATCTGAATAAATCTAAAATCATTTATAACTCCTTAAATAAGCGTTTAAATGTAAAAACAAGCTTGATTTGTGATCACTAATATTTCTGATCAATAATCGATTTTTCATACAAAAATCTAAAATCATTATTAACTCCGTAAGTAAACGTTAAAATAGGTAAATATGCTCGATTTGTGATCACTAATATTTTTTTACCAAAAATCTACTTTTCATGGAAAAATTTGAAATAATAAAAAATCGTTAATCACTTCGTAAATAAGTGTTTAAATAGAAAAATAAGCTCGATTTGTGATCACTCATAAAATATATAAAATCGTTTGGAAAAAATATAAAATCGTTAATAACTTCGTAAATAAGCGTTTAAATGGAAAAATAAGCTCGATTAGTAATCACTAATATTTTTGTCCAAAAATCGATTTTTCATAAAAAAAAACTGAAAAAAATATAAAATCGTTAATAACTTCGTAATTAAGCGTTTAAATTGAAAAATAAGCTCGATTTGTGATCACTAATATTTTTTACCAAAAATCGATTTTTCATACAAAAATGTGGAAAAATATAAAATCGTTAATAACTTCGTAATTAAGCGTTTAAATGGAAAAACAAGCTCGATTTGTGATCGCTAATATTTTTAGACCAAAAAATATATAAAATCGTTAATAACTTCGTAAATAAACGTTTAAGCGTTTAAATGGAAAAATAAGCTCGATTTGTGATCACTAATATTTTTGACCAAAAATCGATTCTTCATATCATTTCAGTTATATGTGATCACTCATATATCTGACCAAAAATCGATTTTCATACAAAAATCTGAAATAATATAAAATCGTTAATAACTTCGTAATTAAGCGTTTAAATGGAAAAGTAAGCTCGATTTGTGATCACTAATATTTTTGTCCAAAAATCGATTTTCAATAAAAAAAACTGAAAAAAATATAAAAACGTTAATAACTTCGTAAATAAGCGTTTAAATGGAAAAATAAGCTCGATTTGTGATCACAAATATTTTTGACCAAAAATCGATTTTTCATACAAAAATCTGAAAAAGTATAAAATTGTTAATAACTTCGTAATTAAGCGTTTAAATGGAAAAATAAGCTCGATTTGTGATCACTAATATTTTTGTCCAAAAATCGATTTTTCATACAAAAATCTGAAAAAATATAAAATTGTTAATAACTTCGTAATTAAGCGTTTAAATGGAAAAATAAGCTCGATTTGTGATCACTAATATTTTTGTCCAAAAATCGATTTTTCATAAAAAAACTGAAAAAAATATAAAATCGTTAATAACTTCGTAATTAAGCGTTTAAATGGAAAAATAAGCTCGATTTGTGATCACTAATATTTTTGTCCAAAAATCGATTTTTCATACAAAAATGTGAAAAAATATAAAATTGTTAATAACTTCGTAATTAAGCGTTTAAATGGAAAAGTAAGCTCGATTTGTGATCACTAATATTTTTGACCAAAAATCGATTTTTCATACAAAAATCTGAAATAATATAAAATCGTTAATAACTTCGTAATTAAGCGTTTAAATGGAAAAGTAAGCTCGATTTGTGATCACCAATATTTTTGACCAAAAATCGATTTTTCATAAAAAAACTGAAAAAAATATAAAATCGTTAATAACTTCGTAATTAAGCGTTTAAATGGAAAAATAAGCTCGATTTGTGATCACTAATATTTTTTGTCCAAAAATCGATTTTTCATACAAAAATCTGAAAAAATATAAAATTGTTAATAACTTCGTAATTAAGCGTTTAAATGGAAAAATAAGCTCGATTTGTGATCACTAATATTTTTGTTCAAAAATCGATTTTTCATACAAAAATGTGAAAAAAAAAATATAAAATTGTTAATAACTTCGTAATTAAGCGTTTAAATGGAAAAGTAAGCTCGATTTGTGATCACTAATATTTTTGACCAAAAATCGATTTTTCATACAAAAATCTGAAATAATATAAAATCGTTAATAACTTCGCAATTAAGCGTTTAAATGGAAAAGTAAGCTCGATTTGTGATCACCAATATTTTTGACCAAAAATCGATTTTTCATACAAAAATCTGAAAAAATATAAAATTGTTAATAACTTCGTAATTAAGCGTTTAAATGGAAAAATAAGCTCGATTTGTGATCACAAATATTTTTGTCCAAAAATCGATTTTTCATACAAAAATGTGAAAAAAAAATATAAAATTGTTAATAACTTCGTAATTAAGCGTTTAAATGGAAAAGTAAGCTCGATTTGTGATCACTAATATTTTTGACCAAAAATCGATTTTTCATACAAAAATCTGAAATAATATAAAATCGTTAATAACTTCGTAATTAAGCGTTTAAATGGAAAAGTAAGCTCGATTTGTGATCACTAATATTTTTGACCAAAAATCGATTTTTCATAAAAAAACTGAAAAAAATATAAAATCGTTAATAACTTCGTAATTAAGCGTTTAAATGGAAAAATAAGCTCGATTTGTGATCACTAATATTTTTGTCCAAAAATCGATTTTTCATAAAAAAATGAAAAAAATATAAAATCGTTAATAACTTCGTAATTAAGCGTTTAAATGGAAAAATAAGCTCGATTTGTGATCACTAATATTTTTTGTCCAAAAATCGATTTTTCATACAAAAATGTGAAAAAATATAAAATTGTTAATAACTTCGTAATTAAGCGTTTAAATGGAAAAGTAAGCTCGATTTGTGATCACTAATATTTTTGACCAAAAATCGATTTTTCATACAAAAATCTGAAATAATATAAAATCGTTAATAACTTCGTAATTAAGCGTTTAAATGGAAAAGTAAGCTCGATTTGTGATCACTAATATTTTTGACCAAAAATCGATTTTTCATACAAAAATCTGAAATAATATAAAATTGTTAATAACTTCGTAATTAAGCGTTTAAATGGAAAAATAAGCTCGATTTGTGATCACTAATATTTTTGTTCAAAAATCGATTTTTCATACAAAAATGTGAAAAAAAAATATAAAATTGTTAATAACTTCGTAATTAAGCGTTTAAATGGAAAAGTAAGCTCGATTTGTGATCACTAATATTTTTGTCCAAAAATCGATTTTTCATAAAAAAATGAAAAAATATAAAATCGTTAATAACTTCGTAATTAAGCGTTTAAATGGAAAAATAAGCTCGATTTGTGATCACTAATATTTTTTGTCCAAAAATCGATTTTTCATACAAAAATGTGAAAAAATATAAAATTGTTAATAACTTCGTAATTAAGCGTTTAAATGGAAAAGTAAGCTCGATTTGTGATCACTAATATTTTTGACCAAAAATCGATTTTTCATACAAAAATCTGAAATAATATAAAATCGTTAATAACTTCGTAATTAAGCGTTTAAATGGAAAAGTAAGCTCGATTTGTGATCACTAATATTTTTGACCAAAAATCGATTTTTCATACAAAAATCTGAAAAAATATAAAATTGTTAATAACTTCGTAATTAAGCGTTTAAATGGAAAAATAAGCTCGATTTGTGATCACTAATATTTTTGTTCAAAAATCGATTTTTCATACAAAAATGTGAAAAAAAAAATATAAAATTGTTAATAACTTCGTAATTAAGCGTTTAAATGGAAAAGTAAGCTCGATTTGTGATCACTAATATTTTTGACCAAAAATCGATTTTTCATACAAAAATCTGAAATAATATAAAATCGTTAATAACTTCGTAATTAAGCGTTTAAATGGAAAAGTAAGCTCGATTTGTGATCACTAATATTTTTGACCAAAAATCGATTTTTCATAAAAAAACTGAAAAAAATATAAAATCGTTAATAACTTCGTAATTAAGCGTTTAAATGGAAAAATAAGCTCGATTTGTGATCACTAATATTTTTGTCCAAAAATCGATTTTTCATAAAAAAATGAAAAAAATATAAAATCGTTAATAACTTCGTAATTAAGCGTTTAAATGGAAAAATAAGCTCGATTTGTGATCACTAATATTTTTTGTCCAAAAATCGATTTTTCATACAAAAATCTGAAAAAATATAAAATTGTTAATAACTTCGTAATTAAGCGTTTAAATGGAAAAATAAGCTCGATTTGTGATCACTAATATTTTTGTTCAAAAATCGATTTTTCATACAAAAATGTGAAAAAAAAATATAAAATTGTTAATAACTTCGTAATTAAGCGTTTAAATGGAAAAGTAAGCTCGATTTGTGATCACTAATATTTTTGACCAAAAATCGATTTTTCATACAAAAATCTGAAAAAATATAAAATTGTTAATAACTTCGTAATTAAGCGTTTAAATGGAAAAATAAGCTCGATTTGTGATCACTAATATTTTTGTTCAAAAATCGATTTTTCATACAAAAATGTGAAAAAAAAATATAAAATTGTTAATAACTTCGTAATTAAGCGTTTAAATGGAAAAGTAAGCCCGATTTGTGATCACTAATATTTTTGACCAAAAATCGATTTTTCATACAAAAATCTGAAATAATATAAAATCGTTAATAACTTCGCAATTAAGCGTTTAAATGGAAAAGTAAGCTCGATTTGTGATCACCAATATTTTTGACCAAAAATCGATTTTTCATACAAAAATCTGAAAAAATATAAAATTGTTAATAATTTCGTAATTAAGCGTTCAAATGGAAAAATAAGCTCGATTTGTGATCACAAATATTTTTGTCCAAAAATCGATTTTTCATACAAAAATGTGAAAAAAAAATATAAAATTGTTAATAACTTCGTAATTAAGCGTTTAAATGGAAAAGTAAGCTCGATTTGTGATCACTAATATTTTTGACCAAAAATCGATTTTTCATACAAAAATCTGAAATAATATAAAATCGTTAATAACTTCGTAATTAAGCGTTTAAATGGGAAAATAAGCTCGATTTGTGATCACTAATATTTTTGACCAAAAATCGATTTTTCATACAAAAATCTGAAAAAATATAAAATTGTTAATAATTTCGTAATTAAGCGTTCAAATGGAAAAATAAGCTCGATTTGTGATCACTAATATTTTTGTCCAAAAATCGATTTTTCATAAAAAAACTGAAAAAAATATAAAATCGTTAATAACTTCGTAATTAAGCGTTTAAATGGAAAAATAAGCTCGATTTGTGATCACTAATATTTTTGTCCAAAAATCGATTTTTCATACAAAAATGTGAAAAAATATAAAATTGTTAATAACTTCGTAATTAAGCGTTTAAATGGAAAAGTAAGCTCGATTTGTGATCACTAATATTTTTGTCCAAAAATCGATTTTTCATAAAAAAACTGAAAAAATATGAAATCGTTAATAACTTCGTAATTAAGCGTTTAAATGGAAAAATAAGCTCGATTTGTGATCACTATTATTTTTTTCCAAAAATCGATTTTTCATACAAAAAATGTGAAAAAATATAAAATTGTTAATAACTTCGAAATTAAGCGTTTAAATGGAAAAGTAAGCTCGATTTGTGATCACTAATATTTTTGACCAAAAATCGATTTTTCATACAAAAATGTGAAAAAATATAAAATTGTTAATAACTTCGTAATTAAGCGTTTAAATGGAAAAGTAAGCTCGATTTGTGATCACTAATATTTTTGTCCAAAAATCGATTTTTCATAAAAAAACTGAAAAAAATATAAAATCGTTAATAACTTCGTAATTAAGCGTTTAAATGGAAAAATAAGCTCGATTTGTGATCACTAATATTTTTGTCCAAAAATCGATTTTTCATAAAAAACTGAAAAAAATATAAAATCGTTAATAACTTCGTAATTAAGCGTTTAAATGGAAAAATAAGCTCGATTTGTGATCACTAATATTTTTTGTCCAAAAATCGATTTTTCATACAAAAATGTGAAAAAATATAAAATTGTTAATAACTTCGTAATTAAGCGTTTAAATAGAAAAGTAAGCTCGATTTGTGATCACTAATATTTTTGACCAAAAATCGATTTTTCATACAAAAATCTGAAAAAATATAAAATTGTTAATAACTTCGTAATTAAGCGTTTTAATGGAAAAATAAGCTCGATTTGTGATCACTAATATTTTTGTTCAAAAATCGATTTTTCATAAAAAAACTGAAAAAAATATAAAATCGTTAATAACTTCGTAATTAAGCGTTTAAATGGAAAAGTAAGCTCGATTTGTGATCACTAATATTTTTGACCAAAAATCGATTTTTCATACAAAAATCTGAAAAAATATAAAATTGTTAATAACTTCGTAATTAAGCGTTTTAATGGAAAAATAAGCTCGATTTGTGATCACTAATATTTTTGTTCAAAAATCGATTTTTCATAAAAAAACTGAAAAAAATATAAAATCGTTAATAACTTCGTAATTAAGCGTTTAAATGGGAAAATAAGCTCGATTTGTGATCACTAATATTTTTGTTCAAAAATCGATTTTTCATAAAAAAACTGAAAAAATATGAAATCGTTAATAACTTCGTAATTAAGCGTTTAAATGGAAAAATAAGCTCGATTTGTGATCACTAATATTTTTGTCCAAAAATCGATTTTTCATAAAAAAAACTGAAAAAAATATAAAATCGTTATTAACTTTGTAATTAAGCGTTTAAATGGAAAAATAAGCTCGATTTGTGATCACTAATATTTTTTGTCCAAAAATCGATTTTTCATACAAAAATGTGAAAAAATATAAAATTGTTAATAACTTCGTAATTAAGCGTTTAAATGGAAAAGTAAGCTCGATTTGTGATCACTAATATTTTTGACCAAAAATCGATTTTTCATACAAAAATCTGAAATAATATAAAATCGTTAATAACTTCGTAATTAAGCGTTTAAATGGAAAAGTAAGCTCGATTTGTGATCACTAATATTTTTGACCAAAAATCGATTTTTCATACAAAAATCTGAAAAAATATAAAATTGTTAATAACTTCTTAATTAAGCGTTTAAATGGAAAAATAAGCTCGATTTGTGATCACTAATATTTTTGTTCAAAAATCGATTTTTCATAAAAAAAACTGAAAAAAATATAAAATCGTTAATAACTTCGTAATTAAGCGTTTAAATGGAAAAATAAGCTCGATTTGTGATCACAAATATTTTTGTCCAAAAATCGATTTTTCATACAAAAATGTGAAAAAAATATAAAATTGTTAATAACTTCGTAATTAAGCGTTTAAATGGAAAAGTAAGCTCGATTTTTGATCACTAATATTTTTGACCAAAAATCGAATTTTCATACAAAAATCTGAAATAATATAAAATCGTTAATAACTTCGCAATTAAGCGTTTAAATGGAAAAGTAAGCTCGATTTGTGATCACCAATATTTTTGACCAAAAATCGATTTTTCATACAAAAATCTGAAAAAATATAAAATTGTTAATAACTTCGTAATTAAGCGTTTAAATGGAAAAATAAGCTCGATTTGTGATCACAAATATTTTTGTCCAAAAATCGATTTTTCATACAAAAATGTGAAAAAATATAAAATTGTTAATAACTTCGTAATTAAGCGTTTAAATGGAAAAGTAAGCTCGATTTGTGATCACTAATATTTTTGACCAAAAATCGATTTTTCATACAAAAATCTGAAATAATATAAAATCGTTAATAACTTCGTAATTAAACGTTTAAATGGAAAAATAAGCTCGATTTGTGATCTTGACCAAAACTCGATTTTTAATACAAAAATGTGAAAAAATATTAAATCGTTAATAACTTCGCAATTAAGCGTTTAAATGGAAAAGTAAGCTCGATTTGTGATCACCAATATTTTTGACCAAAAATCGATTTTTCATACAAAAATCTGAAAAAATATAAAATTGTTAATAACTTCGTAATTAAGCGTTTAAATGGAAAAATAAGCTCGATTTGTGATCACAAATATTTTTGTCCAAAAATCGATTTTTCATACAAAAATGTGAAAAAATATAAAATTGTTAATAACTTCGTAATTAAGCGTTTAAATGGAAAAGTAAGCTCGATTTGTGATCACTAATATTTTTGACCAAAAATCGATTTTTCATACAAAAATCTGAAATAATATAAAATCGTTAATAACTTCGTAATTAAACGTTTAAATGGAAAAATAAGCTCGATTTGTGATCAAAAATATTTTTGACCAAAAATCGATTCTTCATATCATTTCAGATATAGTGATCACTCATATATCTGACCAAAAATCGATTTTTCATACAAAAATCTGAAAAAATATAAAATCGTTAATAACTTCGTAATTAAGCGTTTAAATGGAAAAAAAAGCTCGATTTGGATCACTCATATATCTGACAAAAAATCGATTTTTCATAAAAAAATCTGAAAAAATATAGAATCGTTAATAACTGCGTAAATAAGCGTTTAAATGGAAAAATAAGCTCGATTTGTGATCACTAATATTTTTGACCAAAAATCGATTTTTCATACAAAAATCTGAAATAATATAAAATCGTTAATAACTTCGTAATTAAACGTTTAAATGGAAAAATAAGCTCGATTTGTGATCTTGACCAAAACTCGATTTTTCATATAAAAATCTGAAAAAATATAAAATCGTTAATAACTTTGTAAATTTGCGTTTAAATGAAAAAATAAGCTCGATTTGTAATCACTCATATATCTGACCAAAAATCGATTTTCATACAAAAATCTGAAATAATATAAAATCTTTATTAACTTCTTAATTAAGAGTTTAAATGGAAAAATAAGCTCGATTTGTGATCACCAATATTTTTGGCCCAAAATCGATTTTTCATACAAAAATCTGAAAAATATAAAATTGTTAATAACTTCGTAATTAAGCGTTTAAATGGAAAAATAAGCTCGATTTGTGATCACTAATATTTTTGACCAAAAATCGATTTTTCATACAAAAATCTGAAAAAAATATAAAATCGTTAATAACTTTGTAAATTTGCGTTTAAATGGAAAAATAAGCTCGATTTATAAAATCGTTAATAAGCGTTTGCCTTTGCTTCCGTCAGTTTATAAAACTGTATTTTAGTGCCCTTTACTGTAGTTTCGCCTTAAAATTATTGTCCTTTAAATCCCTCCAATAATACTTTATTTATTGCATTTTGTTCATATTCATATTGGCAGTGGTGTTTTTAACAGTTATTTTTTGTTTTGCTCGTTTCGGCCGAGCGGCTTATTTTGTCGTCTGTTTTATACAGGCAAAAAACTTAGCCTCACACTTCACGTATTTTAAATTTCAATATAAATTATGTTTGGCCATTTAAATACATTATAAAACGTTTTCCTAGATTTGGTGAGTATTATGTGTGTATAAATGCCAAAAATATGCAAATTATTACTGTTTATTACTGCTAAATATTTCAATGCCCTTTTCATTGTGCAAGAAACGAACGACAGTCAGACAGAGGAGAGTAAAATGTACCTGATCCGTAATGTGCAAACAGTCAGTGACTGTTAATTATTTATTAATTTTATAAAAAAAAAGTATTTTTATAAGTCAATTTTCGTTAATACCTGAAAAACTCTAAAATATGCCTTTATAAAAAGTAGTATACATATCTTTGAAAGAAATTATCGATACAATACAAATATAATAATCAATGGCGTTATAAGGCTCTGCAGAAGATCAGTTATTTTTGCTTCTAATACTTCAATTTGTTGAGATACATATAAAAATATAAAAGTTTTCAAGTCTCGTTTTTCACCACTAGCTGTATAATTATAAATGCAATATCAACATTTAAAAATTATAATCAATATGTTGAACTGCATTTACGTGCATTTATCGATGCAACAAACAGAGACCTTCAGACATCCATTTAGTGTGCTCCCTCCTTTAATTCAGCCTCAAGTGTTAATTTGCAGATTTGACAGTGGCAATAATTCAGTGTGGTAGCACACGGCACCAGTACGCCAATACATAGACTATACATCCTCCTACATGTTCATAAATTCAGAGTCTTCTTTCCTACACTCTTCCTCCTCCCTCCATTAACAACCCATCTGAATAGCCAAAATAAAGTGTATTTAAATTCATTTAATGATTGCAACTATTTTTGGCTGGTGGTTTTGTAAATCTGAAACAAAATTTCAAATTCATTGCCACAGATTATGAATGCACAAAGTGTTCGTTTGTTTTGCCTCTATACTGCTTTAGAGTTATCGTTTTTTCTGGACAAATATTTATTAATTCCAATTGAAATGTTTATTTACTTTTGTTTGTTAGTTGTTGTAGGTAATTTAAAACAATACTCATATAATTTATATTTTATTTGCAAAAATGTCATTCCATAGCCAACATTATTAATCAGAATACTACCAGCAAAAAAAGGTTGTTTTAATGTTTAAATTGCCTTAGTTTAGCGTCTGGAATAAATGACAGTTAAAGTTTGAGGTATAGAAATTTTAATTATTATGGCAAAATAAATATAAATTTTATTTGAATCGTTTGCTAATTTATTATACATTTCAGGTACGAAATCATGTGTAAGTAAATATTTGTTTTTTGGCGTTGATATTATTTTAATTGTTTTACGATTAATTGTTCAGAAAGTTTCCATAAGTGAGGTGAGGAATATTAATTTTTTTCGAATATGTTGAAAATAATTTCAGAAATATATTGTAGTTGCTAAATGAATATAAAATTGTGAAAATTAATCATAATGTGTGTAGGTTTTATAAAGTAATTTCAATATTTAAAAGACGCTCAGTAATTAATATTTTAGAGGGAATAGACTTGTCTTGATGAGATTGTTATAGATCTGACATATCTGGCGACAACTGATGAGAAGTATCGATGACATGTGACATTATTTAGAAATGCAATTAAAGCCGAAATGCACGGATCTGACAATAGTTTCTGAATTCAAAAATAAATAATAAAAAGCCGCTTTGTTTTTAAATGCATCTAGATCTAGATCACCAAGCCTAAACTATAGCCTAGATTATAGACTTGACTAGACTATAGACTAGACTATAGACTAGACTATAGACTAGACTATAGACTATAGACTAGACTATAGACTAGACTATAGACTAGACTATAGACTAGACTATAGACTAGACTATAGACTAGACTATAGACTAGACTATAGACTAGACTATAGACTAGACTATAGACTAGACTATAGACTAGACTATAGAATAGACTATAGACTAGACTATAGACTAGACTATAGACTAGACTATAGACTATAGAATGCTTTGTTAAGTAGTCTTGTTGTATACTACAATATTAACTAGTCCATTAACTAATCTATTAACCAACCTATTTACTAATAAGTTGACCAGTATTTCTTTTTATTCCTGACAAATCAGTTATATAATTAAATTTGAGATCTTAAAAGTCGCATTTAAAGTAATGTTTTCAAGAAAATTTCTCCAAAATTTATTAAAAAACAACACTTTCTTTAATTTTGTTGCATGTTATGAGGCATTAAATTTTATTTTGCCTCAAATATTCTTTCTTCTCTTTTGTTTTTGAAGTAATTTTTTTTATAACAAACATTTCCTTTACGAACCATTTTTTTGTTGGATTTGTTGTTGGATTGTTGGACTTCATATAAAAAGTCTCGTGTTTACGACTTGTTGTGACTTGAGCTCTTTGTGTGTGTGTGTCTGGACATATGTCTGTTTGTTAAAGTGCCACTGAATTAATGCGAATGTAAATGAATTCTACGAATGACTGACTAGTGAGTGGCTCACTGTGTGAAATGATTTGAATGACTTAAATTTATGTATTGAATTAGTTTTCTTTGCTACTTATGTGTATGTTATTCTTTTGCGTTTTTGCAACACGCAAGTTTAATTGTATTAATTTAAAAAACTGTTAATGTCCATTAGGGTTTAAGGCGATAAGATTTTAGAGAGATTAAACATTTTAGTAGATATTAAACGGAGTTGTGAAATTTAATATGTCACCTAAATCTTTCCCTCAATCCAAACTGAAAATTACTACAGCTAATAAAAGCTGTTTCCTTTTTTTAGTTACGTAAATAACATATATTTATTTCATCGGGGAAAGATTTCATATCATATATGAAATATTTATATTAATATACTGAAAGAGTTTAATTGATGTAATTAAAAAAGGCATTAAATAATTATCAAGAGCATAAAATGCATAAATGCAACAATGTCATGGCTTTTACCTAGAAAATGTATGCCAATAATCATGTTAAATCGTTATTAATATGAAAATGTTTTACTAAAGCGGTTTCCTTAAATGTACAATATCCCAATTATTCGAAAACTTTTTCAAAAAGAAAGATTTCAATAAAAGATTAAATATTTCAAAAGATGTAGGATTAAAAACATTTCACTTAGTACATCTTTTAGAGAAAAAATATTTTTTCAAAACAATTTACTTACCAAAACTCGTTCTCAAAATTTTAAAACAAACACTTTTCGATTATGTTTTTTTTTTTTTAATATAATTTGTTGTTTTTATTATAATTTATATAAAATTGTTTCATTTATTTTATTATTTATTTATAATAATAGTACATACTATTTAATATATTTTTTTATTTTATTCAATAAATTTTATTTGTTTTATTTACAATTATTTATATAAAACTGAGGGTTAAAAAAAATAAAAAACATTTAAAAATATATATTTATTATTAAAATAAATTTAAAATATTTCACAAAATTTCTTACAAGAACAAAAACTCAGGAAAAATTAAAAATTATTAAAAAAAAAACAAATTGCTAAAACATAAATTTAATTAATTTAGTTTTTATTAAAGTTAGTTTAGCTGATTAATAATTTAGTTTAGTTCATGTCAAATATTTTATTATTATATAATATTTCTGTTTAATAATAAGTGATTATTTTTTTTTTAATAATATAAATTTATTTGTATTATATTTTTCCATTTTTGTTGGTATAAATACATACAATATTTATTTTCGTTTCGTTTTTGTAATAAATTTAATTTATTATAATATATTGTTGTTATTTAATAAATTTACTTTTAATATTGTAGTTTATTAATTTTTTTTACTTTCCATTTAATAGTTTATTGAATGATT
Organism: Lucilia cuprina; assembly: GCF_022045245.1. NCBI lineage: Eukaryota > Metazoa > Arthropoda > Insecta > Diptera > Calliphoridae > Lucilia > Lucilia cuprina. Next base: position 3,363,389 of record NC_060950.1, on the reverse strand, counting down.
TTTTTTTTTTGCTAATTAATTATACTTTTTAATAAACCTTTAACATAGTTTAAATAGGCAAAACTGGCAACAAAATTTTATATATTTCTTTTAATATGATTTTATGTGTATTTTAAGTTTTTCTCTTGGTATTATACTTAAACTAATAGTTTGTGTTTGTTTTTGTTTGTCAATACTTTTAAACAGTTTTTAAGCTAAATTTTAATAACAATGAACAAAAAAAAATTTTAAAATTAAATTTAAATTATAAAAATTAACAAAATTATTATTTAAAGTCCTTCTTGCTATTAATTCCTTTCTTTTGGGAACTTAACACTTTTTCAAGCAAAGAGCTTTAAAGTTTTAAGGCTGTTTTTTATCAGAAACTTAGAAAATCATATATGGTTTTATTTTGTTTAGTGGAGAAGCTTGGCAACTCAAATCGAACAGAAATAATTTGAATTGTTGTTTATCTTCTAATTTCATTATAATGTTTGTTTGTTTGTTTGGAATAAGGTTTATTAATTATAATAGCTGCTTTAAAGCTTGAGCATTAGCTTTAAGCTTTAAATATATAAAAGCTTTTATTTCATTTTCTTTGCAAATTTAAAGCACAACAAGTTTTTCTTCTTCTTTTTTATTTATATTTTCTTTAATCATATTTATCTAATACAAAAAATAAACTAAAAAAATGTCAGTCATGTTTCTTCAAATTCTTTAAAATTTAAAAATTTGGCCTTTTTGGGAATTTCTCAATTCTCGTTTATATTTTTTATAAATTTATTTAAATGCTTAAAAGTTTCCTTGGTTTACTTTGTTCTGGTGGGTTTTGGTTTTCGTTTTTCTAACTTTAAACACAAATTTAAAAATCGCTTATTTCTCCCTCAGTCTCTGGATAGGTACATGTAAATGGATTTATTAACCAAGTACACAAACCTTTATCCTGTCGTTTCTTTTTCACCGTTATACGATTGTGATGCTCTTTAGATAGACCGGAAGTAAAGCTGCTCTCATCACTATCTCTGGCTGTGGCCACACTATGATAACCACTTTCCGCTCTTCTCGATATGCCCGAGTGTTTCGATGTACGAGGCGTAGAGGAATCATGACCACTGTCATAGGCTTCCGATGAGGTATTTAGGGGTAATAGAGGTAATTGGGATTGATTGGTTATGGGTAGAGAGGTGTTTAGCTGTGTTAGTACAACATCATCGTGTTCTTCTTCGTTTTCCAACGATGATCGTTTAGAGGGTGAGAGTAAGGCTGACTTTTCGTCCACCTCACAAATATCTTCATGTTCCAAAACAAAAGGTTTTTCCACTTTTGGTAAATTGGGATCAGAAGCGCCATCTGGATGACGTAGGGAGGCGTATTGTTCCATGCCCGCTATTTGCATAATACCATTTAAGCTGGGTAGACTGCCTTGACTGGGACTTCGAGAGGGCTGTCTAAAGGACAGGGTAGTATAGAAAATAATTAAAAATAAATAAAAAATATAATAAATATAAATGTTATTAGTTTTAATATTGGTTAAAGTTTGATAAAATTTAAGGTTATGAAAAATTGTTCTTACCTTGGACTTGGTGATCGATAAGGTGGTTCACTGCACACACTGCCTGGTCCAGTGTTAAAACGATAGGCTGGCTCACTGTAAACACTGCCCACATCACAACCACTGCGGAAAACTGGTGTAACTTCTGCCATGGCTAGCTGTGAGGTGAATATTTCACGTAGACGCGCTAATTGATCAAATTGGTTCCTGAAAAGCAGAATTAACAAAGAAAAATAGAGATAATAGTTAATATTAAAAACATAAGAATTCTTGAAGGCGGCGAATTAGATTTGTAAATTACGAAAAGATAAATCGAATAACATTCAAAACTCACCTCGTTCTTTCACCCATGGCACAGTCACTAAACGCATCACCAGCCATATTGAAACTCGAAACAATGGACATATTTTCCACATGACTCAAAGCAGCCAAAGGATGTTCACTAAAAAGAACAAATGATAAATTAAGACACAAACATACACAAAAACTTTATTCCTTTTTGAACAACCCAAAGGTAAAGAATAGTTACAAAAATTCTTAGAAACTTACCCCACACCCATTGTCCGAGCGATTTCCTCTTCCGTAACTTGCATACCGCAATCCGACATCTGCATACTTTGCTGCGAATAATGATGCGAAGATTGTCTTGAAAGTTGACGATGTACCAACTGTTCTTCCTGACGTCTGATCTCATGCTGTTGCTGTTGATAAAGAGATTCCCGCGAAACATGTCGCGATAATATGCGATGCAAACTCTCGTGGGAAATTTCCCTTGAACCTAAAGGTTCAATTAAAGGTAGTGCAGGAGGAACTTCCGAAGGGCCACTATCTTGATCTTCATCACAATCACCTTGTCGATCAGTGGGTAGATTGGTGTCCGAAGCTGATGTAGTGGGTATGTGCGGAGCATGATGATGACCCAAAGAGCCATACAAATTATTGGCGTGCGAATGTATTGAATGTAAATCAGTCTCTTCATTGATATAGGTCTCGTTATGCGTTAAATGTGAGCTTAAGGGTGGTTGTGAATGGCCGGAGTTTTGACGATAATGATGGGCTTCTCGGATTTCTGCGGGAGCGGAAGAATTTGTAGTGTCCATATTATTGATGAGACCAGGGCCAATGGGATTAACCAATTCCAGTTGACTGCTGCGCAACGAATGTTGATCTCCTGTGTTATGATGTTGTTGTCTAGTACTAGTGGCATACAAATCTTCGGGATTATCGAGAGACTTTTGTTTGAGTTGTGACATATGGTAGGTAATGTTGCGCAAATGCTGAGCTTGTTGTTCTCTGTGCGTATGTGTAGGTGAAGAACCAGCCGAGGCCGTTTGGAAGACTTGAGAAGTTTGATATTCCACCCATTGTCGTATCATAGACTTTTTATGGGAATCCATAAAACCATAACCTTGGACTTGGGAAGCAGCTATAGGAAGATTGCCGGCTGTAAGGGAACGACTGGACTGTGACTTGGGACCATCTATCCACGTTTCACACTGTTTTATATGATTAACTTCACGCATAAGATGTCTGGCTTCTGCCACCTTAGCTCTGGATACACGCGGACCATCGATCCATTGTTCTTCGGTAATTTTACGCATAGGACTACCCGGACATTCGCCAGCTTCATTAGTGGCTGCGGCCGCACCACCTACTCCCGGTCTTCTTAGAGGAGACCCTTTGGGCGAAGGAACATTTGAGGCTTTAGTACACATCATGGTCATACCAGGATGTCTTAAAGCACCAGCAACTATCTTGGGCGACGAGGCAGAATTTGGTAAAGTTTTCACACTATGTACCGGAGAATAAAACTGAGGTTGTTCACATATGGGTTGTGTGGCACTCGCCGTATTACCTTGAGTTGTAGGACTGTTAGCATGAGTTGTGCGTTTTAAACTACCAGTACGACCAGCAGCCACTACAGGACTTTGAGGTGTCTTTTGTGCCACCACCTTTTTAGCTGAACCTGGTATTTTGGAGGGGCTCGGTTGTTGTTTTTCCACACCACTGCCTTTTAAAGCTTTACTCATTACACCACGTTGGTCGCCGCAACTCAAAGAAGGCAAATAGACAGGGGGATGTTCACCATCCGTGGCATCATCACTAGGTCCCATATAAATGACTGTGTCTGCTGACAGCTCTGAACTAGAAGGGTCAGCACCTGAGCCTGCAGATGAACCAGTAGATTGATGACCTTCATAAGAAACAAAATAAAAGGAATGGAAAGAAAAGGAATGATATGTTTAGTTATAAAGATACATTGTTGTAGAATGAATGGGTAAAAGCATTTATCGTTTTAATTTGGAAATTAATCTCGAACAATAACAACAACAGCAAACATACTACTTACCAGCATTCATGCCATTGGCCAAACCACCCATTCCTGATTTATCACCACCCATAGGAAAACGATGCTTTCGCCTTCGCATGCGATGAATACGTGAGGCTAATTGTATGGTCGTTAGAGCATCCGTATGCGACTGCAATTTAAAATAGAGAAGAAGACACACAACGATACATTAGAAATATTAGATTTGAAAACATTAGTCATAAGTAACTGTCATTTGGGTTTGTTCAAACATCGTTTTGCATGCAGGAATGAAGATGAAGATGCAATGGAGACAATTTATGAATGCATTGTCTATTGACAATGACATTGCAATGACAACACATTTTACATTATAGATTAAGAATTCATTAGCACGTATTCTCTATAACTAACTGTCTCCCAAAACATCTTATTCTCCCTTCCTTGCACTCTGTCTCTGCTTGATTTTAATCTTACAGGATGCTGTAAACTAAGTGCTTTTGCTAAGAACTTACCTGGGTGTGCATAACATGAGCCATTATGGCGACATGACATGTCAACGGTGCTAGACAGTCTTTCAGTAGTGGCGTTAATGGATGGTCTTTATTGGGTGGATGACGTTGACCACTTAATATAGCCAACAAAATGTTACCTATGCCGGATAATGGAAGACCACCACTACGATTGGCACAGCCACCTAAATCAATAAGATGCAAACGACTTCTGCCACCAGCCACTATATATTTGAGAAAATAAAAGAAAGCATTAAAGAAAATATTATAAAATTTGATAAGATTAAAATTCACATTCAATTGCTCGTTAGTGCTGGCATTTAAATATGTGCTTAAGAGAGTCTGATAAACTTACCTCCTCCCTTGCGTGATAAACTGTATTGATAGACATGCAGGGTAAATATCATGGCAGGCTCAAGACCCCCTTGTGGTCTTCCAGCTAAAGCAGCATCTAGGAACAAGGCAGCACGTTCAGCAGTAGGGGCACGCAATTCCGTAGGGCCACCCAGAAAATCGTCACGCAAATAAACCCCCGGAGAGTCATCAGAGTCTATTTGTTTTTCATTTTATTTCATTGTAGGAATGCAAATGGAACCAAAAGTTGAAAAGAAAATAGGTAGAAAATAGTATTTTAACAATGTGAAATTAAACATTAACGTACTCTCCTTATTGGAGACGTAATGCAAATGGAAAAGAACGCTAAAATGTATGGGGTAAAGTGTGCGTATTCGTCCTTATCTTCCTGCGAGGGTGGTTTATTTAAAATTATATAGTTTAAGTACGATAGACAGAAGTATGTATGTTTAAAAGTTTATGCTGCTGTAGGAATAAACGTACGCTAAGGGAGTGATTTTTAATTTAAATACATATTTGAATTCTTATACTTGTTGTTGGAAATATATGTATACTCATTATGGCTGGATTATCCTGGAGTGTTGTGAATGTGTGTGAATCTATGCAGTTAACTTAGAGGGTCTTTGGTTGCAAAGTATTTGATAGCAGCTTATAGCTAAATGATCTCTAAATTATTTTAATGAGAGTGTATTTTAGCATTTAGTGTAAAGAAGTTTAAAGTATCTTTGTTATGTTGCTCAAAATGACCATTAAAGACGTGAAAATATTATGAATGATATATTTTATGAAGTTGTGAATATTTGGCATTTCTAACAGTTCGTATTTTAGTTAATCTTTACGTTTAATTTTCCTAATAAATGCTATTAAGATTAACATTGCTACCGTTCAATTGTCACCTGATTTTTTGATAAAATATGTTTTGCAAACTTTATTCCCCGAGTGTTTCGGTTGCACTACTATTTGATAAGAAAATATCATCCAAACAAAGCATTCCCTGGACAACATTTTACATGTCTCCAAGAAAACTAGCAAAAACTCTGACACACGTTTTTCATTATTTCCATTTACACTTCAAAAATCTAGACAGAACAATTAACTTACCCGTTGCATGAGCTGCTAACAAATCTTTTGACGTTGAATCTGGTTTTGTGGCACTCACGCCCAAAGCACTAACACGCACTGAAAAACGTGCACCACTCTTTTGGCGACGCTCGTTAATGCCCTTATACAACCAAGAAATGGCACAAGGAATGGCACCTAATTCAGTGGGTGGATTAACACCGCCCAACATTGTCTTCGACTGACCTGTAATGAAAATAACATGAATTAAAAAAAGAAACAGCTAAAGATAAGCATGTGTATTTTTGACTGAACGAAATGTAAAGGACATACGAGCTAAAAGAATTTATTGCAATTTCCTTATGAAGAGGAAATGAATACAAATGGTAGTGAAGCAAAAGACGACAACTTACCGGAACTGGGATAACCAATAGTAAGCAGACAGCCATCGGAACCTTCTAAAACGGCAGGGATTACTTCAGACAAGGCAGATGCACAAACATCAGACTACAATACAAGGAAGAGAAAGAATAAAAGGAAATTAAATAAATAAATTAACAATAAAATGTATGGCTAGTAAGGAAACCAGTGAACTTTAAACATACCTGTTGATCTTCTGCCGTAAATAAACTATCAAAGGCAAACATTTTGGGTGCAGCAACCATAGGTCCCCGTTCCTGGGAAGTAGAAGCCGCCACATTGGAAGCAGCTGCTGGATCTGTTAAAGTCACTTGTCTCTTTTTCTTATCCACTGTCATGAAATGTGGCTGTTCTAAGTCTGTATGAGTATCTGCTACCCTTAACATTACTTTAACCTAAAAGTTACAAATTTAAAAAGTATATTTTCGTTTTAACGAAGCCAAAGGATTTTAATGACATTTTCTAACTGTCAAAAGATAAATGTAAGCACTTTATAATGCAAAAATATAAAACTTATTATATATTTGTTGTAAGGGCTCTAGCCTTAATGCAACATAGTCATTAACCTTTCCTGCAACTATAACAATTTAAGTTCATTTTTTTAATTCTTAATGGTCTAGTTTTTCTATATATGTAAAACATGCTATTTGCATGATTCTAAATTACTAAACATGCAGTCAACATTAAGCCCTAAAAATGAAATGTATATGGCATTTAAAAATAATTATTTTAAAAACTTACCTTGCCAATGCCATAATTTTCCTTGTTGGCTAAACGTCGCGCTAGACCGGGCGGCATGGGCGGTGGCGCCCTCTGTAAGGCACCACAAAAACCACCATTGCGTGCGGAAGTATTTGTCATATCGCTGGTGCGTGCTGACGATTTTGTTGATGTACTTTGTGCAAGTTTTTGTGCCGCTCTGTAAAATGAAAAAAAGGACAAGGAGAAGAAAACGGGTTAACAACAACTATTAAACATAATTTTCATTTAAAGAGTTACAAATCTAATTGATTTGAAAACTGTTAGGCAAAACACTACATTTTCATGTTTGTTTTGAGTTTAAAAAAAATCACACGGAAATGAAGAAAGTTTGTTCGTTGATAGGAGAGGTTTTGTAAAATGTTAATTATGCTCTAAAAATGTCAGATATCGAGAGATTTATTATGGTTTTATGGAGTGAATATTAACACTAATGTACTTTATTGGTATTAAATGTTTAGATTTTATTGCAATGTTGATTAAATGGAAGTTATTGAAGGGTTCTCTAGAACTCACAGAACTGTAATTTAAAAATTTTTAACATCTGAAGTCTCTTAATATCAAAATTTTCGTTTTCATTTCATACTAGTTCAAAAAGTACCTTTAAAAAATAGTACCTAATATCGTCATTGTGAAAATTATAACTTTAACATTTAATACTACTAACAGGGCATATTTTTGATACAACCGAAAAAATTGAAAATGCTTCTATTTAGTAGAATTTCACTTTAACATTCTTCGTTAAAACTAAACCGCAGAAGCTTTTATTAATATTAAAAACCATGACAGACAAAAAGCACAAACAAAAAAATAAACGAATACAAACTGACAGCTGTCTTATATTTCACACGACAAAACAGCAAAATTTTCTATATCAACTTGACATCAACATGAGCCAAACTCACACACACATACACTATAAAAAAATCCTGGCAAAATAACTAAAACACAATAAAAGCAGATATAACACAGAATGAGAAAGGAAAACTACAATGTAAAAGTATTTGTTTTTAGCCAAAAATTACCTTTAAACTTTACAAAATGATTTTGCACTTTTAAACTTTATAAATATTTAATGAAAAGTGAAATTGTTTTAGCAGCAGCATTAGCTCAAAAAAAGGAAAAAAAAACTAAAAATAAACAAACGTGGAAAAACATGAAAAATCTTATTTTTGAACAGCAGCCCTTGTCACTGTCATTTATATAAAAGAAATGACAAGTATCTAATATTAAAAGGAAAGAAATGTTATTGTTTCTACTATATCTACTTAATATTACCAAGTTTTATTTATAAATGATATTTGCAATCTTAATATTTATTTCGTATTCAATCGAATTGAATATTTAATGTTTCAGTAAATTTGTAATAAATATTTTTATTACAAAAATTCTACGATTTTTAGCGAGTCATCAGAAAAAAGTCATAAATTTATTTATGTATGTTTGGTAGCAAATAAAGAATTCAAATACTAAATAGAATAGAATAATTTTTTAGTATTAACAATGACAGAGATTATATTTGGAAGTCAAGTTTAGTTGAGATGTAAAGAAATTGTTTTAGAATTTTTACCATATTGAGGCTATAATTTTATTATTACTTTGATATTGACTGCTGCTTACCGCTTACATGACTTAGAAGCAGTTTTGTATTGCCTTCTCTTTAGCTAAGTATTATATAAGTACTTCTTTTTATCTTAAAATCCTGTTTTTTTATATAACCAGCAAAATATTACCCGGGAGTAGTTGTATATTCGTTTAAAATTGTCGTTTTCGGAAGTTTCGACAAAACTATAAAGTCATTAAGCGTTCTTTGGAACTGTTCTGCGAACCATTTCTATATCAAAGTGTTCTTTAGAATTTACAAATAGTTTTATAGAATCTTAGATAATCTATTTTAATATAGTTCATAGTTTTCAGAATTTCTCTTGATATGGGAAATCGTTCATTTGCCCTAGTCGTATACCCTTATCTTCGTGAGAAGTGTATATACAAGTATTTCATTTTGTTCGTAATTTCTTTAATACAATTTTCCGATCCTTTAAAGCATATTAAATCCTGATACTTTCTGTATGTTTGTTGAATTAAATTTTCTGAAGACCCCCGATATCATTGCGATACAAATTTTCAATAATTCTGTGAGATATGCTTTCGAGCAATTTTCTTTTTAAAATCGGCAAAATTGGTTATAAATAAAGTTGGTATAACTTAAAATCTTAGATATGTTAAGAAAAAAGACGATAAAACAGTATTTAATTTTTTATTTCATAGTCGACAGATTGGACTTTCATATGAAATAACAACTTCGCCATGTTATTACGTTTCTAGGCGCCCAGAAAAGTTCTTTATTTGATGGATAAATTCTTGTTTAAGGTCAGATTCGGTTTTAACGTTACTCAATCTTATAGAAAATGTAACCTGAGTCATCTAAGTTTATTTTTTTTAATTTTGTTGGCCTGTGTTGGATAGAAAATAATGATATATTAAAATTTTACTGAATTTATAAAACTTTCCCTCATATTTCAATTTGAAAACATTTTTGTCACTTGAAGCCCATCCACCCATATTTTTCTACCCCGATAAAAGCTATTTAATAAAATTACTGGACACACACAACAACATTTTAACACCTCATAAAAATAAAAAAATAAATACAATAATTTTGTTTTTAATGTTGATTTAAACATGCACTTTTTCCTCTCTCTCTCTCTCTATTATTGTCCACCATTATAAAAGATATATTCTAACAGTAAATGTCCTCGCCTTAGAGCAATAAAAATCCAACATAAAGATTAAAAACAAAAGTGGGGTTGTTTTGTATGCTGAACTAAATGAAAAGATATCTAAAGCACATTTGTATATTGTGGACATAAACTTTTTGCTTGTGAGTGTGTCGTAAAATAAAAACAAAAAAATATATATACATTTTCTTAATGAAATTTTACTTTTTAATAAATGTCATTAAACGTCAAGTTTGCTGCTCAAGTGCAAGTGAATTTTAATTTCAGTTAGAATTGAAGTTGAGAAGTAAAATACAAGTCAAGTAATAAGTAGTATTTACTGAATGAACTTTAGCAAAGAAAAAGATTGGAGTAAAAGATAAAACCATTAAAATTTTAGGTTAAATGGTTTCTTTCTAGCATGAATGGTTTTTTCGTAATTTTTATTTCATTTTAAGTTATTTCTTTTCTTTTTTTGTAATTATTAAAGTGATGGTGTGTGGTGATGGCGGTGGTTGTAAAATTTGGCAATAAAAATAAGCTAAAATGTAGAAAAATAATCTCTTAAAAAAATTATTGATTAGTACAGTTTAAGGAGCAATATTGACGAGCAAGTTTATTCCAAAATTGATATTGACCTCTATTCATAAAGATAGAAGTAGTTTATTTTCAAACAAACTATAAACTACTATTAATTACTTAATTAAGCGTTTATGAATACGGTTGTTAAGACTTTATTGTTTATAAAACAATTTTGAATGAAATATATATTTTATTAATTATTATGAATACAACTTAAGAAAATACTAAAAAATACTAGGATGTACTACAAATTTATTAGTTTTTATTTTTTTAGATGTCTAAAAGCCCTGTAGTCTTTAATGGGTTAATTAAATTTTGTAATATTTGCTAAAAGCCTAATGAAATATTCTCTTTTACTTCATACAAGACAAATTTAGTGTTTAAAATTAGCAACTTTTCAAATACCAAAAATGTTAATTAAATCCATACTGATTCTTACGTGGAACAATTTTAAAGTAATTCGAAGATTTTATTTAAAGTTTTTAAATCAAAAGATTAATAACGTCAGTCCGTCCATCTGATCATTAGGGTGTCGATGAAAATGTTATTATCTAAATACAGAACGCTACAGAAGCTTATTAAAAAGGGTTAAATCTGTCCATTTAGCTCCCATGTAAATCAATCCTCCCCTTCCTCCCCCGAATAGATGCTCAAAATTAAGTAAAATATTGCTGTATATTGATGCCTTGAAAACCTTTGTTAATTTCGTAATAATCGGGTCTAATTTAAACCTATTTAAAAAATTAGTTTTTCGTCAAAAAAAAATACTTTTTCTGAAAAAGCAACTCTTAATTAAATAAACTTTAAGTAGTATTTTTACTAAAATTTTAATAAAGAAATGCGACTTGAAAATATTGACTTTTTACCCAGACCACGTATTATTCTACAAACATATAACACCCTCTTCATTATCCTTTTAGACTTGTTATATCCATATGTATGTGAGAAATACTCGTACGTTCTATTCATTTAGACACAAATTACCAATATACAAACAAATGTAGATTGGGTTTTGTTTAAATGAATAAATACAAAACATATGAGTTACTGCATAATAAACATTCAAACATACACAAATGTATATGAATGTACTAGTAAGTATATGTATACATGCATACACATATCTAAATATGTATTTATGTAATCTTTTTAAATGAATTAAAAAATTTTCTACACTGCGGTCATGTTTTAACTCATGCAGACAGTCTCATACCACTTTTTGCAAATACACGAGTTAAAATAAATTCTAATACAAACTCAATTTACTAAAGGAAAAGAAGGAAGGTAGAGAAATATAACACGAAGAACAACAAAAACAATGTGACTTGTTGGGTTTTGAAAAGGACATGTACTTGTTCAAATGTCTGTTTGTATGAGTAGTAATGTCGGTTTGAATATAAAATGATGGAATGGGAGTTTATTATACCAATCTAATGCTATTTTGTTGTATGTTTTTTAGTTCTAACAAGGATATAATATCCTTAGCATAATTGTGTGTAGAAGTTGAAATATTTTTTATAAATATTTATACATATGTATGAATGTTTGTTACATTTCACATGTATTTATGTGTCGTTGTTAATTAACGTATTAACAACATGTCTGATACTGTTATTATAAATGTTCATTTGTTTTATATCTCTCTTTTTACCTTTCCCTCTCTCTTTCATGATTTTTTGCGCTATTTTTCAGCCACGTTTTTTAGGTATTATTTTCAAGGATTTGGTTTTTTTGTAGTTTTTTTTATTTCCTTTTTTATATGTATTATTACTATTTTCAGCTGGATTTGTTACATATGTTTCATTTCGCTTACATTTTTTTGTTGCAGAGAAATAAAACACCTCTTTAGGGGATTCCAGGTGTAGACTGAATGTGTGTATTTACGTGCAACATTAGTTGTGGTGTATGTGTTTTTAAATAATAGTGTTTTGAAAGAATATAACAGAGATGGAAAACTAAGTTAAAATTTAACAATAAAAACTTTTCAAAAAGTGTATAAGAAAAAGTTTGTTTATATAAAACTGTTATAAAATACGTTTCAGTGGAAAGGGCTGTCATATGCACATATTCTTAAAGAATAAAACTGTTATACAAACATTGTTTATGGAAGGAAAACTATTCCAAAGAAAACTCGGTCAAATATTACATTTTTGTAAAACTGTTATACGTAATTCTTAGGCATTCTTAGCATTTTAAATATCCGATACATCTGATATGATACACAAAAAGTATTATTCACAATTTTTTATATATAAAAAAGTGTTATACAAAAGCTTTTATATAAAAAGAAATATAATACACTATTTTTTATAAAAAACTGTTATACACAAACTATTCTTTAGAGAATACTGTTATGCATAAATTTTTTATTATTCAAAACTGTTATGCACAAATTTTTCATTACAGAAACTTTTATACGTACATTTTTCTATAGAAAAAACTGTTATATACAAATCTGTCTGTAGGTGTGTTGAACACATATTATACTGTTTTATACAAATTGTTCTATAGAAGATGTTAAAAATACATTGTATTTATATTTTTCTATAAAAAAATAATCAAATATTTTCTCTCTCTCTCAATTTTCCCTCTCTGGAAAACTTTAAATAAAGTCATATAAATTAGAATTATTTTGGTTGCTTGTATTTAGTGAGAACTTATTTAGGTTGAAAAGGGATTAAAAAAAAATTTAAAGGAAATTTTTAAAAAGTTTATATAGTCAGGAAAAATTATTTAAATAAATATTTATTGATATTCTTAAAGTAGCTTAAATAAATTGGAACATAAAAAGTCTTATGCAAAAACGATTATTAAATTTAGCAAAAGTTTATCTCTTAACTTCAAATATATTGATTTTAACTTAGTCATAGACTAATTGTGGTAATTTCTACAGTTTAATGATTCGGTACTTAGTTTAAAAGGAGGATGTAAGTATAAAAATATGTTTATGAAATTTATCTGTCTTTTGAAAAGAGCACAACGGTCTCTAAATTTGGCAAAACCTTGACTCAACTTAATAAAGAGTGTAAGGAACTTTCCTTTTAATTTAATTTTCTACAGAGCATTGACCGCTCACACATTTACTATTCTTTACAAACATTCCAGCTGCTGATTTATTATTCAAAACTCATTTCTTTAGGACATTTGTGGTATTTGTATTTGCATGTGTGTATAAAAATATATAGTCCTCTTAATTTTACTAATATTTCAGGACCTTTTATTATCCCTTTACACATATAAATTTGTACAACTGCCTCTTCTACAACCCCCCCTCCCCACCTTTAAAATTTCATATTCAAATAGTGTCACCTAAAGTTTTGTAAAGAATTTCATGTTTTTCGAGTTCTTTATCCCTAAAATATGAGTATATATACATATTTTTCTGTGCCAAAATTAAAAAAATATACATCCCTGTTTACTTTTTTTACTAGAATTTCCTTTACAAAATGTTAAATTTTCAACCTTTAGGCACAGTTTTTTTTAATTTCTTATTTTGTGGATTTATTACTTATTTTTACCAGCAGCAAAATAAAAGTAAAAAACCAAAAAAGGACCTTCATTTGACATTTTTTGCTATGTTGAGATGGTATTTTGTTGCTCCCTTTTTCTTACTGGTTTAGGAAAATAAATTGAATTTTTTTTTTTTTTTTTTTTTTTTTGAAATTGACATTCAAAACACAAACATGTCAAAAGAAAATATGTGAGTTTCATTTACTTGTTTTGTGAAGTAAATATAGGGGGTAAAGGAAAAGAAAATTTTAAAAATAAATTAAATTAAAATCTTTAAGAAAAAAACTAAATTTTTTAAAATTATATTTTTCCCCTTTTTTAATTTCTTAAATTTTTTCACAGTTAAGTCTCGATATTTAAAACCAATTTTTACAAATTTACTTATATAAACTTTGTGTTTATTTACACTTTATTTTAGAGGATTATAATAGCGATTAATCTAGTAAATTAAGAGACAGATATTCCTATTTGTTTTATTGCCATTGAAAATGTTTTAAATAAACACATTTTAAATGGTTTAATTACCACTATCACATGTTAACAAAAATAAAGGCGATTAAAATCAAATAAAAATTGGCTGGCACATTTTTCCACACACACACACACACTCAGTATTGAGTTTGACAGATAGAAAAAATATTATAAACACAAATAAAATAAATAATGGTATAAAAATCTCACTTTGTTTTATTTTTTAATTTTAAAGCCTTTGTTTTTCTTTTCAAATAAATTAATTTGCCTGAAAAAAAGTTGTAAACAATATGGACAGATAAGAGTTAATAAATTTTTTGAACAGGGTTAATATTTTTTATAGTTTGTTTAAAAGTTGATTTTATTTAAAATAAATAATATTTAATATTTAAATCGTAATTAGCGATTCTTTGTACAGTTACAATGACAACTGGTCCTTCGGACTACTATTTTCTATGAAAAGATATTTGTACCCTACACCATCTGAAAATATGGGTTCTACATTCATCTTAAAGTATACCAATCGGCCATGCATCACTTTCTTGAGATTTTCTATGTCTGTCTATGTAAAGCTTGTACGCAGGCTGCAGGTCGTAATTTACAAGATAATTTAATGAAATGTGGAACATAGTTTTTATTTGACCCATAGACTATGGGATATGGGTAAAATCGGTTTTTAATTTCGCCTAGCCCTCTCGAATAGGGCTTTTAAGCTCATAATTATAATAAATGTACAAATAATAGATCATGTGGAATTTCGATTATACATTCATACAAACTTATTTTTATTTAAAATCCACATTTTATTAACAACATTTATTAATTAATATTTTGTTTATTTTCATTTCAGGTAAGTCCTTCATGATCCGAATATTTATTCTTCTGAAGATAGGTAAATGTATTGAACTTGCTTAAAATATTCTTCTTTTATTATTAAAAAAAAAATGTTTTATAAAAACTACGAGTTTAAAAAAAAAATAACATTCTCTAAACAACTCAAGTGTTTTTATAAAAAACAAAATTTTTCCTATACAACATTTGTATTACAGTTTTTTCTAAACATTTGTGTATACAAAAGTGTGTATAACAGTTTTTACTATAGAAAATATTGTGTTTAACATTTTTCATATGTTTTTCTATTCAGCAATTTTTATAAATTAAGTTTTGTTGAAAAATTTGTATAACAGTTTCATCTAAACATTTTTGTATTAAAGTTTCTAACTAAAAGTTTTTTATTCAAATTTTGTATAATAAAATTGGTTAAAGCATTTTTTATAGAAAAATTGTGCAAAGGAGTGTTTTTTATAAAAAAATGGATAATGTAGGCTTTTATGAATAACACATCGTCCGACATTCAAAATTAGACACGAACCGGATGATGTACGTCTGAAACTATAAACTTAATGGAGAAAACTGCTTTGTTAGTTTTTCATTTCGTGAACCTGTGTCCTTTTTTAAGGACTTCGAAGTTTTAAGAAGTGCATTTTTCAAAAAAATGTTTTAAAATACTTTTACTGATCAAACAATGTAAAATTTGATGTTAAGCTAACAACAAGAGTTGTAAAATATTTTGCATTATTTTTAGATTATTCTGTCAGGATCAAAAGATGCATAAAAAAATCTTTCAATATTTTTTTCAAAAAACAATATTGAAAATTTGAAGAGATTTTTAAGAATTTTGAAACACATTTTTGACAGATTTTAACATTAACGGTATTAAATAAAAATAATACAAAATATTTCCCAACTGTTCTTGTTGGCTTGACACCAAATTTGACATTGTTTGATTAGTAAAAGTATTTTAAAATATTTTTTGCAAAATGTAATTTTTAAAATTTTGAAGTCATTTTGAAAGAACACAAGATCATGAAATGAAAAATTAAAAAATAACAAATTTCTTCCATTTAATGTATAGCATTAGACGTATATCATCCCGTTCTTGTCTAGCGGATTTTTTTTCTCTTTTTGGCGGACGGTGTTCTTAATATAAAGCATCATTTCCATTTTTACAGATTTTTCACTTATTTCAATATTTGTTGTTTTATTTTTTTTCGATATTTTTAAATGTACACACTCACACTCTCAAATAGTCATTCAGTAATAAAAATATAAAGGATTTTAATTTTAATATTATTGTTGGATTTTCCCCGTTTGTGTGTTGGCATGTTTTACTACTTTAATATATTTTTCTGTATATGCAAACGTACAATGTAATTACTTTTTATTATTATTTTGTTTTATTTTTTTGATTTTTTTATAATAATATTAAACCATTAAAACAGCTACATAAAAACCAGAAACAAATGTTTTATTATTTTTTCTTTTGTAGATTCCTGCACCAACATACTGCCATAAAAAATAATAATTTTTAATTTTTCAACAGGAAATCCATAAATGTTTAAATCATTTAGAGTTTTTTTTTTGTACAAAAATACCACATATATAAGTATACGTATGTACATTGTACAATTTATAAAAGGGAATACTGCTGTTGATTTTTTTTTTCATTTTGTGAATTTTCACAAATGCATCAGTTAATGCGTTTTTGTATGAATACAAGTTTATGCATTTATTTGGTATTTTTTTATTTTATATATTGAATTGTTTTAATGAATTTTATTTTAATTTTTCCTGTAGTTATTTTCAACATTCTGTATTGTGTTCACTTTTATTTCATTTTTATATTAAATTTATACATTATTATCACATAACAAATCAATATTGTATATATCGTATTGCATTGTTTTAACACTTATGGACACGTACGAAAAGTTATTTCACATAAAAAATTTATTTTTATATATAATGCAGGCAATAGCTTAAGGCCAAAAAAATACTACCGCAACTATTCTCTTTACGGTCGACATATTTAATATCATGGTTTTATATTCATCTGAAATAGACTGTCATTAATCATAAGAAAAAAAAACTTTAAAAATGTAAAACCGTTAATAGAGTTATTAGTGTTTAAACATTTATTTGCCTGCATAGTCGCCATTTACTAGTCTATGATAGTTTATTTATTCATATCCCATCACATTAATGCATTTTAAAAAGTGCTTAATTAAAGTTTATTAATTACTTCATTATTGTCATGTCAATTCTTTTTCGTATTTTTTTTAGTCGGTGTATTTTTATTTTATTTTTTGTTAAATTATCTTCATTAAATAATTTTTATGGGCATTTTATTGTTTGAGCATTTTTTTTGGTTTCTTTAAATTAGTTTTTTTACTAATAAGTTTTATCTAGTGTGTTTAATTGATGTTTAAAAAGAGATAAAAATAATTTCTAAACAAAACGTTCAATTAATATGAATTACATGATTTTTTTAATAATTGAATTGTTTAGTGAAAAGGAAACGTTTTTATAACTTTAATAGAAGTAATAAAATTTGTGAATTAGCTTGAAGTTAGGCGCCATACAATGGGTCGGAATTCGAATAAAATGGTATGAAATGTTAGAGCAACTTTTAACTGTTGTACAGTGGGGTACTTCTGAGACATTTGTATATAACAGTTTTTTATACCCTACATCACCATAGCAGTGTTGTTAGTACGACCGCGGATCCAGCTCGAACTTTTGGATAGGGAAATTTTTTTTACTTATATTATTTTTCCTCTTTTCTTCATTTTTATTTTTTGTATAAAAATTTTTCAGATTTGGGGGTAAAATTTCCCTTTTTCGCCTCGCGGATCCGCGCCTGTGTTAATAACACCCAAACATATTTTTGGGTCCTATACCTTCCTTAAACTATACTTATCGGCTTTGTCCATCCGTTTGACTGTGTGTCTATGTAAAGCTTTTGGGCACGCTACAGGTCCCAATTTTTAAGAAAATTTGATAGACACATACTGGCACATACTCTCATTTTTTACACAAGAACAAAGTCTATTGAAAATAGTTAAAATCGGTTCCAGTAAAACAAAAATAAATCTGCAAAACTAAGTTTTTATTGAAGTCTTAATGATCGGGTTTTTGACCCTAGAACCCATACAAACATCGTTCAGAAAATGACTTCATAGTCAAAATTCCCTTTATTTGCATACAAAAGTAATCATATTTTAGATTTTAAACTAACTCTCTGGTGTAGGGTATTATATGAACGGATACTCCAAATATGAGTTCATGCTTTTTTCTATAATTACATTTTCAATATAATAGTTTTCTTTATAAACATTTCTGTTCTTGTATAACTGAATATCTATAAGAAGATTGGTTTATAACAAATTTTCTATTAAAAATTAATGTATAACAGTTTTCCTATATAACTACTTTTGTAAAACCATTCACTTTTCTATAGACATTTTTATACAAATTATGTATAATAGTTTCTTATATATAATGAATGGTTTCATTCCTATATAACAGTTTTTCTGTAGAAAAAAATTATGTTACTCTGTAGGAAAATTTATAAAAGACAGTTTTTTCTATAAAAACATTGTATATAATAGTTTGTGTGTAGAACAGTCTGTAGAAACGCTTGTGAATAAAATATAAATTTGTGTATAACAGTTTTTTCTATAGAAAATTTTGCGTCTAAAACATATTATATAACAAGTTTTTCTATAAAGTATTTGTATATAACAGGTTTGTTCTATAAAAGAATTTCGGTATAACAGTTTAATTTAAAGAAATTTTGTGTATAACTTTTTTCTAATTAATCATTGCTTCATATAATTTGTTCCTCTAAGATATATTTGTATAATAGTTTATCTATTATATTTATTTAAAAAAATTTAAAATTATATTAAATTTTCTTTTAAATGAACTGTTAACAATTTTGTTTAAACAAATTTCAATTCCAAAAGAAAAACTTAAGTCAAATTAAATATTTTGCCAAACAGACTGGGCCTTTGAAATCTTTGTTTCCCTATTGTTAAAATACAAAACTGTAAACTTTAATCATGTTCAAAAGTATTTTACTACTTAAATACTTTTCTACCTCGCCCTTTATAAAATACATTTATTTCTTTTTTTCTCTCTATTATTTAACTTTAAATTACATTTACCTTTGAATCTAACAAAAAAAAAAAAACGCTGTAAAAAAGTAGATCAAATACTTTTGGCAGCAAAATCGATTTATTTATTGACACAATTGCCAATTCCCAGCAACCAGAACCACTCCTTGTCATAACAAGAAAAGCCTTTAAGGAACAGAAAAGACAGAATTTTTCAAGAACATAACACAAGACGTAAAGCAATTTTACGCATGGCCAAAAAATTGCTAAAAATACAATTTGAATGACCATAAAAAATGTAAAGAAAAGCACAGATTTGACCTTTTTCCCTATTTTTATTTAAAAGAACATAACGTAAATAAGGTAAAGGGAAGAGAAAAACATAAAAAGCTTTTGATTTTTAAGTATATAGTATTATTAAACTTTAGCAGTGATTTAAAACTAGATTGTATTTATAAATAAATTGTAACGAAAACAAACAAAACAAGTAAAGAAAAAGGTTTGTGTTGAAAAAAAGAAAACATTAAGGTTTTCATAAAATCCATAAATTTTATTTAAAGATATTTGGTTTAAACTTTTATTTTTGTTTCAACATATTTTATTTATTTTGCTTGGCAACATACGTTTTATTATTTTTTTTTTCGTCCAACTAAATATTTTATAGAAGATTTAAATTATTGATTTTTATGCCATTTAATTCTTTTTTTTTTTCTTTGTCAGACTATATAATTAAAATATGTATGTATTTTTGTTTTTTTGTTGGTCCTTTTTATATTATCATAAAAAGGAAGCAAAACACTTAACACAATCTGTCTAGTTAAATATTGTCTCGTTAAACATTCATTCGTAAAAATCAATAACAGACTTATTTGTTTTGATTTTTTTTGTAAAACAAAAAAAAAAACATGAAATAAGCCTTAAAAATTTTTGTTAAAATATTTATACTCATAACGAAAGAACAGTGAAGCTAAATTTATAATAAAAATTGTTGAAATATGATAGCAATCCTGAAAATTTCAGTAAGAAACTAATAGAACATTTAGAGGAAAAATAAAATTTTTAAATACCACTGTACTGTCACTTTGCTAAAGGTACAGGATGCTTGTTAGTATTTGTATATTTAGACCCCACTTCAGTTTGATTGAAGCAGAAAAATGAACAGTGACATGTTTTCTGGATGATTGATATAAAGGTCGTTCTAGAAATCTAGTTCTTAGGTATAAAGTTTACATATTACATGTAAAAAGAAAGGCCATTGGAAAAATTTTTCCTTAGAGTGTACTTTAGAAAAAAATCTAAGTTAGTCACAGATCTATTATCTACTAGTAACTAGCAAAAATAAAATGAAGAATTTCTAAAAGAATAATATTTTTCACCACTTAAAAAGTAGCACTGAGTGTATTTGTTTACCTTGTATTGAAGTGATATTTATTGACTTCCAAAAAAGCGAAAAGAATCAAATTTTGTTTAATATTCAAGGTATTTTTTTAACTGAAATTTTTTGAATTAAAACCATTTAATTTTGGATTTGATTTATAAATGAGTGTTATTTATGTATGTTAATATTATTTAAGTCAAATTAGTTGTATTCTATAATACAACAACTTTACTTCCTAATAACTTCAAAGAAAAAAAGAACATAAAAATAACATCCAGAAATTTAATTCCGAAGTTTGGAATCAAATAAATAGAACATCCCTTTTTCTGGTACTTTTCAGTACTTCCAGGAGTAAATTCTACCACTTCTTTATTGCTTCTTTGGAGGTTGGGCAATAATGACTTTTTTTAATTTTTTATATTTTTTTCATTACAATAACATTTAAATTTAATAAAAAAAGTGGGGGAACATATTGATTTTGTGATTTTGTTTGTAATACATCGACATATTGGCCCACAAATATATATTAGTTCTGTATCCTTATTAAATCCTAAGACAATCATGTCCTGTCTGTCTGTCCGTCCATACGTCTGTCTGTTGAAACACGATAGAGTCCCAACGAAAATAGGCAATTCAAGCCGGTGTTTTCATTCAGCCCCCATATAAGAGGCCACCGGAATATAGTTTAAGCATACATGGCTGTTTTAAAATTACGAATGTAGCGCCAAAATTCAAAATTCTTACTGCCTTAAAAAAAGGACATAGAAATGAAATTCAAAATGAATTCTCCTTTATACCAAATTTTATGAGGATCGGTCCATAAGTACGAAATCGGTCTACAAATAATTATAAGGATGGGTCAATAATTGACTTACCCTTCATAAAAAAGACCTTTTCAAAAAGATTTTAAACGCATGTTACTGGCTTAAAAATGCAGTTTAGTGATGAATTTTGGCATAAACCTTTTATATAAAAAAAATCGCTCTCCAAAGTTTTATGAGGATCAATCCATTATTGTCTTTATACATATAAAGCCACCTTTAGAATGTTACAAGTACAGGAATGAAAAACGACAAAAAGTCTAATAGGATCATAATTCTTTATTCGAATTTGATGAAGATAGCTGGCCATACCCCTTCAGAAAAATATTCCTAATTTTAAAATATAAGAATAACCATGAAATTCTATATAAAAAAGTTATGTACAATACGAAGCGAATGCAAAGAAGTTTATAAGTATCGATTCATAATTTACCGATATGTTGATGATATAAAAATTGAACAAAAATATTTTGTTAATTCGAAAGACCTCGGTTTATTGACTTAAGCCCTAATCCAAATATCACCCAGATGTTTATAGGCAAGTATTCCTATTTCGGCATACAGTCTGATGATGAGTACCAACTTAAGATTCGGCATAACCGAAATATTTCATAATTTTAGAAAAAAATCAATAAAAAAATATATCCTAGAAGAATAAAATTTTCCACAGACCCTTAATATTCTATTTATATTTTAAATATTATGCCAAATGACAAATTTGAAGAAACATTTTTTTCTTTTATTTACAAAAATTTTAACAAATATTTAATTTTCTGTAACATGATATGAAAATCAAAATAAAAAGCCTACAAATAAACAAGGAATAAAAAAGAAATCAACATTCCCCCACATATACTAACCACGGACTCCCCACAGCACACCATAGAACCCAGCAACATTTATACTGCCAACACTTGTTTAACCAACAGACAAATTGACAGAAGACAAACACACATTCATACACACACACTCGAGGCTGTCTACTTTACAAGTAGAAAATTTTTTTAAATTTCATTCATTTGGAAAAAATTAAAAGTGAATTTGTGTAAAAGAGCGACAACGACGAGGACAACTGTGTTTTTTTTAATCCTGTGGCAGTTATTGATAAAAAATAAAAGAGCAACGACAAGGACTTAAATATGGTGGCATGGAAAATTATTTTGAGGTCTGCTAAATTTATTGAAAAACCAACAGCAGCAACCGAGGTAGCAGTTAAACGTGACAGCAGCAGTAGTATTAGTAAAGTAATAATGGTATAAAATAATACTGCTGGTGTATTAAAGCAAAATGTCATAATACTTGTCAATTTAATCATTAAATAAAATAATAAAGGCAGAGGCAAGATTTGTTGTCACAAATATTTCAATTGAAAAATTACAATTTACAATAAAATACCATTATGCCAAGATTTTTATTGATTGATTTGCTAAAGAAATCTGTGTTTTGTTAAAGTTTAATGTTTTGGCATTTTTGTAATTTGTTTTATTTGTACAAATATTTTTTTAAGTTCTGAGTTCTTTTTACAGGAATTGCTTGATGCTTGATTTTTGTGTCCAATCATGCAAATTTCAAATTCTATTATAATTAAGTGTAAATGACTGGCAGAAATGATTGTTAGATTTTTTGGCTTTTTTTCTGAAGCGTTAAGGGATGTTGTTGTTTTGAGGGAGAAAGTTGTTAAAAGTAAAAGTTATTTTTTTTTTGCAAATTTTGTGCAATTTATCATGTAGTTGCTTGTTTAGGTAGTTGAAATGGCGTCATGATTGTGTATGAGTGTCTGGTTTTTTTTGTACAAAAAAAAACATTTAAAAATATAGTTTTTTTCCAAATCATCAGACATTAAAAGTGAAATTTATTTAGATTTGTAACTTAAAAACTTTGAATTAAAAAAACTAAAATATAAAGGGGGCTATTTTGTAAATCCCTTTCACTCACTTCACTTAAGTTTTCATATAAATTGTTTTTGTATTTTCAAAAATTTTTATGAAAATATTTTCAACGAAATTCTGTCATTTAAAACTTGTGTTCTCTATCACCGTCCGACACTTAATGGACAAAAACTGCTTTGTTAGTTTTTCATTTCGTGATCCTTTGTCATTTTTAAAGGATTTTAAAGTTTTAAGAAGTATATTTTTTAAAAAAAAATTTTAAAATACTTATACTGATCAAACAATGCCAAATTTGATATCAAGCTAACAAAAAGAGTTGTTAAATATTTTGTTTTATTTTTAGTTTATTTTGTCAGGATCAAAAGATGTATAAAAAATCTTTCAATATTTTTGAAAAAATAACATTGAAAATTTTAATAGATTTTTAAGGATAAGAGTTTTAAAAGACATTTTTGAAAGATTTTCATCCTAACAGTATAAAATAGAAATAATACAAAATATTTCTCAACTCTTCTTGTTAGCTTGACACGAAATTTGACATTGTTTGAATAGTAAAAGTATTTTAAAATATTTTTAAAACTTTGAAGTTCTTTTGAAAGGACACAGGATCAATGAAAAAATAAAAACGCAATTTTTTTCCCTTAAATTTTTAGCATCAGTCGTATATCATCCGGTATCTTGTCTAACGATTTTTTTATCTTTTTGTC